>NC_057728.1:68669989-68675467 GCF_004010195.1 Chiloscyllium plagiosum | reverse complement strand
TACTTTTCCAAAATGCAGTACCTTGCATTTATCTAAATTAAACTCCATCTGCCACTCCTCAGCCCATTGGCTCATCTGATCAAGATCCCGTTGTAATCTGAGGTAAACTTCTACACTGTCCAGTACACCTTCAATTTTGGTGTCATCGGCAAACTTACTAACTGTACCTCCTAGGTTCACATACAAATCATTTATATAAATGACGAAACGTAGTGGACCCAATACCCATCTTTGTGGCACTCCACTGGTCACAGCTCCACACATAGGTTGCCTTGCTGATGTTTGAGGGACCCTATTCTCTCCCTAGTTACCCTTTGTCCTTAATATATTTATAAAAACCCTTTGCATTCTCCTTAATCCACTCTTGCATGAGTTCTCACTACCTCAGAAAGTGAATGTTTGAATTCTTCCAAAATAATCATCTCTCTGAAAGTGTCATATATCTTTCTATTTTCAATGCCCTATCCACCTGTCAAAACTACTTTGAATTTGCGAGGATCAAATTACGTACGTTTGACAAGGTTCCCTCCTTAGATTCCTAAAACCTTGTCGGCAGGCTTCTGGTACTAGCTTATATACATTTAAGATGACCTTTTTTACCTCATCTTGCTCCCCAGATACCTCCGTTGATAGGGATAGGAATAATTCACTAGCTCTACTTTGATGGATTAGCAATATCCACATGATCACCAGCTATTTCATTTCTTTAGCCACTGTCTTAAATGAAATGAGAAAAGCTTCTATGTCCTTTTTGTCATACCTCGGCAATGCTTGGGCATATTTAAACAGATCCCCACCAGGCCTTTGGCTACCATGGGATTGCCCTCCATTGCTTTCCTCATCACTACTCTTACCTTTCATCTCTGCCTCTGCCAGTTTGACTTAATTTTTTGCAGTTTCTGTGTGTCTCTGATGACTGACTGATTCCACAGATTGTGACTAGATTGAAGTCACTATGCTGACAATTGCTATTCCAGCAGTGCCGAAGATGTAGCTTATGGGGAAAAAGGCAGAAGACTGGCATTAGATAACAGAGCAGGTGTAGGCACAATAGGTCAAAACATCTCCTCTGCTCCATAATAATTGATATTCAGGATTGACTGTACTTACACTCCAGTCCTATTGTTTCTACACATGAAATTAGCAAATTGTTGATTGCTGAAAGTTTTACAAATGTTGGTTTCAACATGGCATTCCACATCTGTGGGCTCTTTTATTTTTGGAATTCATAGTGCATTTGCACTTTCCTATGTGTCAGTCATAACCAATAACAAATTACCACCAGTACTTGAATTTTGCTAATAGAACAAAGAAAATTTACAGCCCAGGTGCAGGCCCTTTGGCCCTCCAAGCCTGAAGGGGTATGGGTGGTTTGCGCTTCGGCGGGTCGGTGTGGACTTGTTGGGCCGAAGGGCCTGTTTCCACACTGTAAAGTAATCTAATCTAATCTAATCTAAAACCACCAGTACTTGAATTTTGCTAATAGAACAAAGAAAATTTACAGCCCAGGAACAGGCCCTTTGGCCCTCCAAGCCTGAGCTGATCCAAATGTACTGTTTAAACCTGTCGGTCAATTTCTAAGCATTTGTATCCCTCTGCTCCCCGCCTACTCAAGCATCTGTCCAGATGAATCTGAAATGAATCTACCGTGCCTGCCTCTACCACCTCTGCTGGCAGACTAATATTTTCGACAAGATTGAAGTGTGAAACATGTGTCCACCACTTTTTGTCTAGTTGCTTAGAACCATCTGATTCTGATTTGTTGATTACATTACGGAGACAGCTTTGACGGAATATCAGATAATTTGAACTTTACTCCTGGTCTGTTTTCGCCAATGCACAACTCATTATAGCTGCACCAGCCTTTTCTCTATTGCTCTGCCTTTGCCAATGGCCTTTTCTGCCATCTGCTTTGCAAAACTGACAGAAAGGCTGGGCTTAGTCTTGGTGTCTTACAGAGGGCCACATATTCCACATGTGTTGGCATTCCAGTGACTGGATCATCCATTAAATTTATACTTGAGGCCTATAAGCTTTGTAGGCAAGTGAGGATTACTTGTACTTACGTCCATCCTTCAATGGCTTTCAAACCTTTCAAGAGAACTTCCACGGAGTGTATGGGTAGGTTAATGCAATTTCCCACAGTTGTACTTGTTCTTCTGAAGTAGGATCACTGTACCCAAAATATTCAACTCTGTTTTCTGTCCACAGATGTTGTCAGACCTGGTGCGTTTATCCAGTAATTTGATTTGATTCTGATTTCCAGCATCTGCAGTATTTGCTAGCACACCAACTAAAAGAAATGGCTCAATAAACCTTTTCCTTGCATGTATTTATGTCGTGGTCCATGGATTGTGCAGAGTCTATCTAAATGATATGAATTCTACTCAATGAAAACGGACCTTTATACTTCAGCCTGAATCGATCTTTTAATCTGGTCTCCATACCTTTCGTGAATCTTTTAGCTCTTTCCTCCAAAGAGTGATGTCTGTGTAGTCCTTGCTCCTAATTACTAAACAAATTTTAATGGCTTACTTGTCTGCATAGGGTCACAGCTTTTTAACACTCCAATTTAACAATTACATTGAGAATTGTCTCATGAGCCATAGGACAATTTAAGTTGACTATGGCTAAAAGGTTATTGAAGCAGATTGTACTGGGGTTACAAAGTCTGGGTCACACAGCACAGAAACAGATCTTTGATCCCACTGGGGCAAGTAGCTAATGTTGTTCCTCTGTTCAAGAGAGAAAATAGGAAATTAATTGACCAGCAAGTCGCACACTGGTAGTTGGGAAACTATTACTTAGGGATAGGATTTACGCTCATTTTGAAAAGCATGACTAATTAGGGACAGTCAGCATGGCCTTGTGCAGGGCAGGCCATTTCTTACTAACTTGATTGAATTTTTCAAGGTGGTGATGAAAGTGATCAATGAGGGTAGAGCAGTGGATGTTGGCTACATTGATTTTAGTAAGGTTTCAGCAAGGTCCCTCATGGTAGGCTCATCCAGAAAATGAAGGTGCATGGGATCCATTGTGATTTGGCCACACAGGTTCAGAATTGGCTTGCCCAGAGAAGACAGAAAACACAATGAATATAGATCAGTTGCAGGTATGGATGGAGAAATGGCAGATGACGTTTAATCCGACCAAATTGTGATTATTGTGTTTTGGGAGATCAAATGTTAAGGGAAAGTATACAGTTAACCTTAACATCATTGATGTACTGAAGGATCTTGGGGTCCTAGTTCATAGCTCCCTGAAAGTGGCCAAGTACATAGACTAGTAAAGGCAGTACTGTATATGGCATGCTTTATTGGCATTGAGTACAAGAATCAGGAAGTGATGTTGCAACTTTAAGACTTTGGTTAGGCTGCACTTACAGTATTGCTTTCAATTCTGGTCACCACATCACCAGAAGTGGCTTTGGATAGGGTGCAAAAGAGGTTTAACAGGATGCTGCCTGGATTAGAGAGAATGGGCTACAAGGAGAGGCTAGACAATTAGGGTTATTTTGTCTGGAGTTGCAAGACTGAGGGGAGACTTGAAAGAAGTCAGTAAAATTATGAAATGCATAGACAGGGTTGACGGCCAGAATCTTTTCCCCCTAGACTTGAAACACCTAATACTGGAGAGTAAGCATTTAAGGTAAGGAGGGAAACTTCAAAAGGAGATGAGAGGGATGAGTTTTTTTATAAAGAGAGAGAGTGGTAGTGCCCGGAATGAGCAGCCAGGGTAAAGGTGGAGGCAGATACTATGGGACGTTTAAGGTGCTTTTAGACAAATACATAAATAAGATATAGACTGTGGACAGACAAAAGGACGTTTAATTTGATGTCATGTCATGTTTGGCATAACATCATGGGCCAAAGGGCCTGTTCCTGTGCCGTACTGTTCTATGTTTAACTCATTCATGCTGACCAAGTTTTCCAAACTAAACTAAGTCCCACCTGCCTGCATTTGGCCCATAAGCCTTGAAAGTTTCCCAAGCTTGTACCTGAATGTTGGGACAATGTGTAATTCCCACTATAGTCAAAGAACTGCTAACAAAATAAAACTGTCTTATGGACAATTCTTTGGCATCTAGAACCCTTCAAAAGAGTCTGTTAAAGTTGAAATCTTTAGAAGGTTCTGACTGACTTTAACATTTCTTGGTAACTAGCAACCTGAGGATTAAAACCGGAACTTCAAGGTAAAGCTGAACCCTTCACTCAACACTAGCATCCGAGCTACAACTATCAAACCTGACCTGGCCTCAGCCAGAAGCAACACCTTCCTCTGACAACCTTATCATCAATGACCTAACCCAGACCTAACATCAATGACCTCTCCCTCTCCCTAGCCAGTCTGATCCCCACCTCCTTATATTGTTGGCACCACTGTCCCTGATACCCTCAAGCTAAGCTTCCCAGGCATGACACCTCCAATCACCGTCCTGATCCCTGTGCCATCAGCTACCATCTTGAACTGACCCTAGAGCCAACACCCTGATACTGCAAACCTGTCCCCTCCTGGTCCTGACACCACCAATCCAGACCCACCCACTTTCTCCATACGGCGGCCACCTGGATGGACACTATCACTTATCCTGCACCTTATTCCTTGGCATCCTATCTACATGCCACCAACCCCATCCTTGCCCACCTCGCACACTATTGTCCCATACTTATGCATCTAGCACACAAGTTCATTACCTAACTTCTGCATTTAGTTTTCCTCAATTGCTGTCAAAGTGCCTTTGGAACGGTGAACTCCTGAAATACAACAGCAAGTGTTGTGAAAAAGAGACCTTTAACACTATTGCACTGAGTGGATTGTCTCTTATGGATGCATTTGGGTCAGTTGGGACTGAGGATTTTGCCTTGAAATACCCACAAGAAGTAGGTGCACAGTTTTAACAATTATCATTGACATACATGGGAATTCTGGTTGTTAGAATATCAAGGCCCAAGTGATTCACCTGTAGATTAACTAGTAATTGCTTGATTGATTAATTGTATGTTAATTTATTTAAAATAGCAACCACCTACGCTATGAAGTAAACATTACAGAAAAGCAACCGTGCGCAGTTCTCAAACTGACAGCAGCAGGTCAGGCAGCATCCAAGAAGCAGGAGAATCGACGTTTCGGATATGAGCTCTTCTTCAGGAATGAGGAAAATGTGTCCAGCAGGCTAAGATAAAAGGTAGGGAGGAGGGACTTCGGGGAGGGGCGTTGGAAATGCGATAGGTGAAAGGAGGTTAAGGTGAGGGTGATAGGCTGGAGTGGGGGTGGGGGGCGGAGAGGTCAGGAGGAAGATTGCAGGTGAGGAACGTGGTGCTGCGTTCGAGGGTTGGGACTGAGACAAGGTGGAGGGAGGGGAAATGAGGAAACTGGAGAAATCTGAGTTCATCCCTTGTGGTTGGAGGGTTCCGAGGCAGAAGATGAGGCGCTCTTCCTCCAGCCGTCATGTTGCTATGGTCTGGCGATGGAGGAGTC
>NC_057728.1:68656017-68667511 GCF_004010195.1 Chiloscyllium plagiosum | reverse complement strand
CCTCCCCTCCCCTTTCAGCGTTCCGAAAAGACCACTCCCTCCGTGACTCCCTCGTCAGGTCCACACCCCCCACCAACCCAACCTCCACTCCCAGTACCTTCCACTGCAACCGCAAGAAATGCAAAACTTGCGCCCACACCTCCCCCCTTACTTCCCTCCAAAGCCACAAAGGATCCTTCCATACCTGCCACAAATTCACCTGCACCTCCACACACATCATTTACTGCATCCGCTGCACCCGATGTGGCCTCCTCTATATTGGGGAGATAGGCCGCCTACTTGCGGAACATTTCAGAGAACATCTCTGGGACACCCGGACCAACCAACCCAACCACCCCATGGCTCAACACTTCAACTCCCCCTCCCACTCCACCAAGGACACGCAGGTTCTTGGACTCCTCCATCGCCAGACCATAGCAACACGACGGCTGGAGGAAGAGCGCTTCATCTTCCGCCTCGGAACCCTCCAACCGCAAGGGATGAACTCAGATTTCTCCAGTTTCTGCATTTCATTTCCCCCCACCTTGTCTCAGTCCCAACCCTTGAACTCAGCACCGCCTTCCTAAACTGCAAGCTTCTTCCTGACCTCTCCACCCCCACTCCGGCCTATCACCCTCACCTTAACCTCCTTCCACTTATCGCATTTCCAACGCCCCTCCCGAAGTCCCTCCTCCCTACCTTTTATCTTAGCCTGCTTGGCACACCCTCCTCATTCGCGAAGAAGGGCTCATGCCCGAAACGTCGATTCTCCTGCTCCTTGGATGCTGCCTGACCTGCTGCGCTTTTCCAGCAACACATTTTCAGCTGGGTTAGTAAATTTGCAGACGACACTAAGGTTGGTGGAGTTGTGGATAGTAACGAAGGATGTAGTAGGTTACAGAGAGACATAAATAAGCTGCAGAACTGGGCTGGGAGGTGGCAAATGGAGTTTAACAAGTGTGAAGTGATTCACTTTGGTCGGAGTAACTGGAATGCAAAGTACAGTAGCACCTCGACTTACGAACTTAATCCGTTCGGGACCCTGTTCGCGACCTGAATGAATTTTTCCCATTGTTCGGATACCGCAAGAATGCTTGGACGGCTGTTCACAGCGCACGCGCCAAAGACTAACTGAATGAGATCACGCGGGGCCCGAGAGCTTTTGCGTTCAACAAGCGTGTAGCAAAGCAGAACAATGAAACCACGTGGTCGCACATGGGCTTTCGTACATATGTTGAAGCAAAATTTTACGAACAATCCTGTTCGTAAACCGATTTGTACGTGAACGGGGTCGTTTGTATGTTGAGGCGCTACTGTACTGGGCTAATGGTAAGATTCTTGGTAGTGTAGATGAGCAGACAGATCTCGGTGTCCAGGTACACAGATTCTTGAAAGTTGCCACCCAGGTTGACAGGGTTGTTAAGAAAGCATACAGTGTTTTAGCTTTTATTAATAGAGGGATCGAGTTCCAGAACCATAAGATTATGCTACAGCTGTACAAAACTCTAGTGCGGCCGCACTTGGAGTATTGTGTACAGTTCTGGTCCAGAGGGTTAGATAGGGTGGACAGGGAGAGCCTTTTTCCAAGAATGGTGACGGCGAGCATGAGGGGGCATAGCTTTAAATTGAGGGGTGATAGATATAGGACAGATGTCAGAGGTAGTTTTTTTTTTACACAGAGTAGTAAGGGTATGGAATGCTTTGCCTGCAACGGTAGTAGATTCGCCAACTTTAAGTACATTTAAGTCGTCATTGGACAAGCATATGGACTACTGTAGGTTAGATGGGCTTCAGATTGGTATGACAGGTTGGCGCAACATCAAGGGCCAAACCTGGCAACATCCTTTTAAATCTTTTCTGAACTCTTTCAAGTTTATCAAACATGATTTCCCTTTCACAAAACAATGTTGGCTCTGCCTAATTAGCTTGAATTTATCTAAGTACCCTGCTATAAACGTCTTTAATATACACTTCTGATAGTTTGTCCTCAATATATTCACTACTGTTTCTGTTAATCTTAAAGACCCCTTGTATTCTTAGTTTTACATTTCTTAGTATCTCAACTGCATCAACAACTCGATGTGGAATTCTAATTCTAGACACTTTTATTCAGAAAAAAACTTCTGAAAAAGTAGAGCAATGTACACACTGGTTAGTAAATAGTAATACAAAAAAAGGAAAAATGACTCTTACTCAATACTATTTTATTGGAAAATGGCAATCAATAATATCACATATCAAAACACAAATTAGCTGACTAGTATGTTGTACTGAATACAACCAGCCCATGAGGGTACTAAAATGTTATTAATAACACTTGCGAAATAATCTGAGAGTTTAATTTATGAATATTATCGGGCAAAAGCTGAAGACTTTGTAAGTTAACAAAATATTTCAAATAAAGTGGCTTAATCAAGTAGTGCCATAAAAAAAAGCAAGTGGAGTCCTGATTAATCCTTCATATTAATATATTGTCATTCTTTACATAGTCAAGTTGAATATTGGCAACACAATGTAGTGATTCTATCAAAGTTGAGCTCTTATTAACTATTATTGTCACAATCAGTGAAGCTCAACTGAGCTTTATATGTCCATATTTTATTACATCAGGGCATTTAATAGTCTTTCTTTTTGGTTAGACTTATCCTGCCATGTTTATTTCAAAAATATTTTTACATTACAAACTTTTGAAAGTGTGCAGCAATGACATTGCAGCAAGAATGTTAGAATCATTTAAAGTAGTTTAAAATGTTAATACATGTCTGCATACATTGCATTTACATTTTGACCAGAGAACAAGTGTTGAAGTTAGGAGAAATGTAGGAAGTGCTGACCGGGAATTAAAACACAGGAAATGTTAATTAAACAAGTCAACAGATCCTTAAACATACAGACTGAAGAACTGTATTGTAACTCCGAGAAGAAACTGGAAATTTGAGAGGGTGAATTCTAAATCAAAGAGTCAAAAGACATAAAAGTGGAAAGATAGATCAATTTAAGAAGGTCAGAAGACTAAAGCAAAGCAGTAAATAGAAAATAAATTGACATTTTTCCAATCTCCAACAACCAGAAGAAATAAGATTCCATGCACGTTGTGGTTATTGTCAGTGTCAAATACGTTACTGGTTCACATTATTAAGAGCCATACTTAGTTTAGAATGAATAAACCTGAACATTGTGGCCAGTTTTGATCATGTGTACTGTAAAAATATAGCAACATCACAAATCAACACATTTCAATTATGAGCCAGAAAACAATAAGCAACATTACTGAGGCTAACAGTGGAGAGTACCAACAACGTTTGGATATCTGTGTTTATCTGTCATTAGCTTCCACCATGAAGTTCCTGCACCAGTGTGCATAAATAAGTACCATTAAGTTGATCATTATTTAGAAAGGGAAATATTTAATTAATATTTCACTAATTTAATTAATATTGCTTTTATATATACATTTCAACAGTGCAGAAGATATCCACACATTGTATTTGTTATTTCAGTAAAATGCATTTAAATAATGTCTATATACGTTACACATAATACTCTTGACAGATAGATTTTACATTCAGTCAGATATTGCAATACAAAAGAGACTGCAATATTACAGTTATGGATTTATGGTACAACCAATTTTGAATATTAATAATCAGCCTAAAATTTTTAAACTTTTTTTTACAATACATGAATCTCAGACTGTTATAATTTGAGCTAGGATTTTCTGTTTGCAGACTGGAAGTGCAGCTCTTCTGCATGCGTAAATCAGGCACCACAATGTCACAAAAGTTATATTCACAGAACCCCCACAGTGCAGATACAGACCATTCAGCCCATTGAGTCTGCACCAAACCTTGAAACAACATATCACCAAGACCCACCCTATCCCTGCACCCCACATTTACCATAGCTAATCAACCTAACCTGCATAGCCCTGGACACTATGGACAATTTAGCATGGCCAATCCACATAATCTGCACATCTTTGGGCTGCAGGAGGAAATCAGAGCACACGGCAGAAACCCACACAGACATGGGGAGAACATGCAAAATCCACACAGACAGTTGCCCAAGTCTAGAATTGAACCCAGGTCCCTGGCATTGTGAGGCAACAAAGCTAATCACTGTGCCACCACAAAAACTGATGCTCTACCAATCGAGTTATTTGAGGTAAATTCAATGAGGTGCCTTAAGTCACAGATTGTTGCTTTCCCTTAAGGTAGTAGGCCTGTCGGCGCCAAATTTGGCAGCCCTTTTGCATTTGCAAAAATAATTAGTGAGTAACAGAGCTGCTTTCCAAACTAATGTACTTGAATATTACACTGCCTAGAGCAGAAATGTAGTTGGTGAGAGTATGCAAGCAAGATATGGAGGTCTACTTTCTCACCATATTGGTATTGAGAATGTGGGAAGAGGGATATATTCTTTAGGCGATGCTCTGAGATTACCTACTCGAGATCCCTCCTTTGAGGCTCCCCGCCTCCCCTCCAAATTCCACCCACTTGTATCCCTTCTCTGGGATGCCTGATCCCTCCCCATCCAAAAATCTCAGACTGAAGAGTCTGGCTCATAGAGTCATTGAGGTGGACAGTGTTGAAACAGAGCTTTCAGTCCAACACGCCCATACCTGCAAAACACCCTAAATTAATCTAGTCCTCATTTGGCAGCATTTGGTCCATATCCCTCTCAATCCTTCCTATCCAGAATGCCTTTGAATTGTACTTGTACCCACCTCCACCACTTCATCTGACAGTGCATTCCATACGCACACCACCGTGTGTGAAAACTTTGCCCCTCAGCTCCCTTTGAAATCTATCCCCGCTCAGTTTAAACCTCTGGCCTCTAGTTTTGGACTCTGTTACCCTGGGCTACTCAACCAATGCAAGCCCTTCATGATTTAACAAACCTCTACAAGGTTACCCCTTATCCTTCAATGCTCAAGGGAAAATAGTCCCAGTCTATTCAGCCTCTCCTTATATTGCAAACCCTCCAACCCTTGCAGCATCCTTGTAAAACTTTTCTGAGCTCTTTCAACTTTCACAACATCTTTCCTACAGTAGGGAGACCAGAACTGAATGTTCTGACATCCACTCATCGACAACCATTTAAAGAGGCAAGGTTTGATTGAGGATAGTCAGCATGGTTTTCTCAGAGGAAAGACTTACTTAACAAATTTGATTCAAATTTTCAAGGTGGTCAAATGTGTACTTGAGAGTATGTTAATTGATGTCGTTACTTGATTTTCAGCCAGGCCTTTCGCAAAGTAATGTACAGGAAACTGATAAAATGGTAAAAGTTCACGAGATCCAGGCTAACTTAACAAGTTGGTTCCAAAATTGGCATAGTTAAAAACAGATGAGGGTGGAGGTAGGTGCTGTTTGACTGTAGACTGCTCTCAAGTGACATTCCACACGAATCATGCTGGGTCCCTTATTATTTGTGATGCACATAAATAATGTAGAAAATATGCCAGCAACATGGATAAAACAGAATGGAGGTTCTGCAATAGGAATTTAAAGAGTTATACAGTATCTTAAAGAGGAAAATTACGAAGGTTGTAATCTTCAGATTACTTCCAGTGCCACAGGAGGCTTTAGATATTTGGATCAATGGGGCAGCATCTGGTGTAGGTAGGACCTGTTCAAGCTGAACAATTGCACCTGAACTGGAATCAGTCCAATATCCTCAGTAGGAGCTAATTACTGCAGATGCTGGAATCTGCACCAAAAACAAAAATAAATGCTGGACATCAGTAGGTCAGGCAGCATCAATTGACAAATGCAAGCTCACGTTTCGAGTCTAGATTAGTCTTCATCACAGCTGATGTAAAGTAAGAAGGGAGCAACATTTTTGCAATAGCGTGGGAGTGGATGTCTGAGGGAAAACATGTGCTGGTTGTGCAGATTAATGATCAGAATGTGAGAATGGCAGAACAATGGTGTGCTCAAACTGGAAAGAACAGGTGGTCCCACTGGAGGGAGGGGGATCGGGAGAGACGCCAGAGAATGCAACAAGTAAAGCTAAAAGACAGGGAAGAAACGGGAGTGAGTTCACAATACTGAGTCAAACACCTTAACATTACGTCCAGAATTCTGTAAAGTGCCTAGTCTGAAGACAAGATATTGCTCCTCCAGTTTGCACTGGGATTCGCTGAAGCATTGCAGGACAGACAAATGGGCACAAATAGTGAGTAGGACACTATTAAAATAACTGGCTACAGGAAGGTCAGGGGCATGCTTGTGCACAGACCAGAGGTGTTCTGTAAAACTGCCACCCAATCTGCGTTTGGCTTCTCCAATGTAGCATTGGCCACATTGGAGGTGGTACAGGTGAAATGCTACTTCACCTGGAAATATTGTTTAAGCCCTTGGATGGTGAGTAGGGAGGAGGTGAAGGGGCAGGTGTTGCACCTTCTGCAGTTACATGGGAAGGTGTTGTGGGAAGGGGGAGAATGTTGGTGACAATCAAGGAATGGATGAGGGTGTCCCACATGGACAGTTCCTGCAAAATGCAGACAGGGCAGTGAGAGCAAAATGTGTTTGGTGGTGGCATTCTGCTAGAGCTGTTTGAATGGGGAGGCTAGTGGGATGAAAAGTGAGGACAAGGGATACTTGATCACATAGTTATGTAATGGGAAGTGGCAAGGGCAGAAGCATGGGTGATAGGTCACATGCAGTTGATGGTCTTGTGAACCCAGTGGGCAGGAAACCACGATTATGGAAGGAGAAACCAGTTTGGGTGGCATGGTGGCTCAGTGGTTAGCACTGCTGCCTCACAGCAACAGGGACCCAAGTTCAATTCCAGCCTCAGGTGGCTATCTATATGGAGTTTAGACATTCTCCCCATGTATGCGTGAGTTTCCTCTGGGTGCTCCAGTTTCCTCCCACAGTCCAAAGATGTGCAGAATAAGTCATGCTATATTGCCCGTATTCAGGGATGTGTAGGTTAGGTGCATTGTTCAGGGATGATAATAGGGTAGGGGAATGGGTCTGGGTGGGTTTTTCTTCAGAGGGTCAGTGTGGACTTGTTGGGCCAAAGGGTCTATTTCCACGCTGTAGGGATTCATAATAAACGTTGTTTTGGAACATGGCATCATCCAAACAGAAACTACATCGGCAAACAAACTGGAAGAATAGGATGGAATCCTTACAGGACATGAAGGGGGCTATATGAAAGTACTGATGGAAGTCAGTTCCTTTGCCTATGCTGGTGATTGGTTGGGATTATACTACAGGGCTCCCAACAGTCAGAGGAGATAGAGGAGCAGATTATACAGAACTTTACAGTACAGAGGAAGCCATTCAGTCCATCATATCTGTACTGGCTTCCAAAAGAGCCACCCAGCTGGCTTTATTCTCCAGCTCTCATCAAAATAGTTTTCTAAGTTCATTTTCCAATATGTAGCCAGCCCTCTTTTGAAATCTCATATGGAATCTGCATCCACCACTCTCCCAGCAGCGCATTCCAAATCCTAATAGCTCAGAATAAAACAAGTCTCTCATCTCACTCCGAGCTTGAATCTTGCATTTATGATTCCCTAGATACTGACATACCAACAAGTGTAAACAGAATCTCCTTTACTCTGTCAAAGTCGCTCACAATTTGACCACTTCAGTAAAATCACCTCATAAATTTCTCTGCTTCACAAAGAATAAGCCTAATTTCTCTAATCTTTCCTTGTATCTAAAATCTCTTACTCCTGCATCATTCTAGTAAATCTCCTTTGAACTCTCCAGCACTCTCATATCCTTCCTTAAATTAGATGCCTGGAACAATACTACAAATGTGGTTTGATTAATGATTTGTACAGGTGTAGCATCACTTCCTTGCTTTTATACTCAATAAGAAGGATTCTATAAGCTATTTTAACAACTATATCAACTTGTCTCGCCACCTTCGGAGAATTATAAACTTGGACACTGAAGCTCCTCTGGTCCTGTACATTATAGCATTGAGCCTCAATTCTCTCTCCATGCTTCTTCTAGAAAACTGCATTACCTCACATTACTCTGCATTGAAATTCATCTGATAGGTATCTTTTTTTAGATTACTTACAGTGTGGAAACAGGCCCTTCAGCCCAACAAGTCCACATCCACCCTCTGAACAGCAACCCACCCAGGCCCAATCCCCTACAGTTACCCCTTCACCTAACACTACAGGCAATTTAGCATGGCCAATTCACCTAACCTGCACATTTTTGGACTGTGGGAGGAAACCAGAGCACCCGGAAGAAATCCACGCAGACACGGGGAGAATGTGCAAACTCCACACAGACAGTTGCCTGAGGCGGGAATTGAACCCGGGTCACTGGCGCTGTGAGGCAGCAGTGCTAACCACTGTGCCACCGTACCTGCATGTTTCGCTAACTTGTCAATGTCTGTCTGAAGTCACTCAGTTCACTTCTCTCCTCAGTTTAGTATCATCTGCAAATGTAGAGATTTGACCCTCAACACCCATCTCCAAATCATTTACATAAATCAGAAAAGGCAAAAATCCCAACTCTAATCCCTGGGGAACAACATGCTCAAATTGTCCCTTCTGAAAAAATTTATGTTTATACCTTCTCTCTTTTTCCAGATATAGACAAATCACAGACAGGTGTGATAAAGGGATTTCAACTTTGGTAAGATCAACTGGAATCACCTCAGTGTGAAAAGGTTAAATAGGGTGAAATCTTTTAAGCACATTCAGGAGAACTTTTTATGCTAATACACAGATAGTTTGACTACAGATGGGCAGTGTTAGACCCAAAGGGGAAGGGTCACTCAAAACAAAATATTAATTCTGATTTCTCTCCACAAATGCTGCCAGACCTGCTGAGCTTTTCCAGCAATTTTTATTTTTATCTCTAGGATTAGACCTAACCCGAGGGAATGAAGATGATCAAGTGGTTGAAGCATTTTGGGGATAGTGACTATAAATCTAAGTCTTTATATCAAGAGATAAAGATCACGCAGAAGTGTCCAAAACGGGGGAAGTCCAATTTCAATATCACCAGCAAGACCTGGCAAACAAACTGGCAACAGCTGTTTGCAGGCAATTTTATATTTCAAAAGTGGGAATCTTTTACAAGCAGTATAGTGAGAGTTCAGGGTCAACATGTTCCTCTAAAAGTGAAGGGCAAGGGCCGCAAGACCAGGGAACCCTGGATGTCAAGAGATATTTGAGTTTTTGATATGTTTCCTCCTTTTTCTTTATCAAACTTCTGTCAGGTATAGCACAATCAAAATAGGGAGGGGCTGGTGATAGGGCAAGGCTCAATAATATAGACTGTGTAGAAGGCTGCTTTAAAAAAAATCCAGCAGTAAGGAAACCCAAGACATTTTCTAATTATATTAAAAGTAAGAAGATCATCAAGGAAATAGTGAGGCCTATTAGAGACCAAAGGAGCAATCTGTGCATGGAACTAGAGGACATCGGTGAGATCTTAAATCATACTTTTCATGTATTTTCTAAGTAGAGACATTGTAGTCAGGGATTTCAGTTGTGATGGTGAGGTTCTGGAACATGTTAAGACTAATAAAGGTGATATTCAATGTTTTAACAGGTATAAGGGTGCATTAAATCCCCAGGGCCTGATGGGATGTATTCCAGGCTGCTCTGGGAGTAACAGAAGAAATTGAAAGGGCCATGGCAAAAATATTTAATACTTCACTGGCTGCAGATGAAATTCCAGATCACTGGAAGGAAGCTGATGTGGCTCCAGAAGGTTACCTCAGACTACAAAGGGATCTTGATGAAATGGGCCAATGGGCTGATGAAGTATAATTTAGATAAAAGCAAGATGCTGCATTTTTGGAAAGCAAATCTTAGCAGGATTGATACACTTAATGGTAAGATCCTAGGGAGTGTTGCTGAACAAAGAGATCTTGGAGTTCATAGCTCCTTGAAAGTGGAGTTGCAGTTAGATAGGATGGTGAAGAAGGCATTTGATACGCTTTCCTTTATTGGTCGGAGTATTGAATACAGGAGTTGGGAGGTCATGTTGCAGCTGTACAGGACATTGGTTAGGCCACTGTTGGAATACTGCGTGCAATTCTGGACTCCTTCCTATCAGAAGGATGTTGTAAAACTTGAAAGGGTTCAGAAAAGATTTACAAGGATGTTGCCAGAGTTGGAGGGTGAGGTTGAATAGGCCAGGGCTGTTTTCCCTGGAGTGTCAGAGGCTGTGGGGTGACCTCATAGAGGTTCATATAATCATGAGGGGCATGGATAGGGTAAATAGACAAGGTTTTTTTCCTGCGGTGGGGGAGTCCAGAATTAGAGGGCATAGGTTTAGGGTGAGAGGGGAAAGACGTATAAGAGATCCAAGGGGCAACTTTTTCACGCAGACCGTGGTACGTGTATGGAATGAGCTGCCGGAGGAACTGGTAGAGGCTAGTACAATTGCAACATTTAAAAGGAATCTGAATGGGTATATGAATAGGAAGGGTTTGGAGGGATTATGGGCCGGGTGCTGGCAGGTGGGACTAGATTGGTTTGGGATATATGGTCGGCATGGACGGGTTGGACCGAAGAGTCTGCTTCCGTGCTGTACATTTCTATGACTCTATAACAGCAACAATAGGCCCGGTACTCACAGACCAGCTCGTTGGGCATCAGTGGCAGGGAAAGTATTGGAAAAAATTCTGAGGGATAAGATTAAACCATACTTGACAAGCCAGTGATTTATTAGTAATAGTCAACACAAATTTGTTGGAGGGAGATCTGTCTGACTAATGTAATTGAAATTTTTTGAAAGGTGACTGAATATATGGAGGAGAGTAGTGCAGTTGATGTAATTTAGGCGACTTCAGAAAGGGCTCGACAAAGTCCCACATGGAAGACCAAAAAGGTAAGGACCTATGCGATCCAAGTTAAACTGGAAAACTGCATCCAAAATTGGCTCGCAAATGGGTTACAAAGGGTGTTGGTAGCAGGTTGTTTCTTTGATTGGAAGACTGTGACCAGCAGTGTACCACAGGAATTGGTACTGGGCCCCTTCCTGGTGTTACATATATTAATGAATTGGATGTGAATGCTGAAGGTTTAACTAGGAAGTTTGCAGATGACAGAAATTAATGGTGTTGCTCATAGTGAGGCAGATGGTCTCAGGCTAAATTAGGCAGAGCAATGGCAGATAGAATTTAATCCTGCTAAGTGAGAGTTGACACATTTTGGGAGGTTTAATAAGGATATACAGAATGAATGGTGGGTCTATAAGGAGCTTTGAAAAACAAAGGGACCTTTGTGTACAAGTCTCTAGATCCTTGAAGGTGTCAGCACAAGTAGATAGGGTGATGAAGGCTGCATACAAAGATGCTTACATTCTATGTCCTCGCTAAACTGAAAACAAGAGCAAGGAAGTCTTGTTGCAACTTTGTAAAGCATTGGCTAGGCCACGTATGGAACAGCAGGTGCAGTTCTGGTCGCCACACTATTGGAAGGACATGATTACACAGGAAAGGGTGCAAGCTTGGGTTGTTTTCTTTGGATTAGAGAAGGTGGTGGCAAGAGTGGGGGGGGGGTGGGGGTCCAGAT
>NC_057728.1:68649534-68655924 GCF_004010195.1 Chiloscyllium plagiosum | reverse complement strand
TGTTTCCTCCGGCATTTGTAGTGGTTTGAATCTGCCACTTCTGGTTGTCAGTTCCAGCTGTCCGTTGCAGTGGGCGGTATATTGGGTCCAGGTCGATGTGCTTATTGATTGAATCTGTGGATGAGTGCCATGCCTCTAGGAATTCCCTGGCTGTTCTCTGTTTGGCTTGTCCTATAATAGTAGTGTTGTCCCAGTCGAATTCATGTTGCTTGTCATGTGTGTGTGTGGCTACTAAGGATAGCTGGTCATGTTGTTTCGTGGTTAGTTGGTTTCCATGAACACCAACTAGCCACGAAACGACACAACCAGCTATCCTTAGTAGCCACACACACAAACCACTATAAATGCCGGAGGAAACACCACAGAAGCGCTTCACAGGAGGCTCCCAAGCACTGAGGATGTCACCTAGACAGGGGACGAAACGTCTGCAAAACAAATTCCCAGCTCGGCGAATAGAACCACAACAGAAATGAAAAAGATTTGAGGTGCGTGGACAAAGCAAATAGAAAGCACATATTCCTATCAGTCAAAAGGTCGAGATAAAAGGGGGGCTTATTTTTTTCACTTTAAAAGTGAAAGGCATGTGGTTTTGAGCAAAATATTTCTGAGAGATCTGGGACGCACTGCTTGGGAGCGCATTTTAGGTAATAGCATATTTTTCGCAGTACAGATTTAAGGGGCTAAGGGTCTCTTCTGTACTGAATAATTCTGTAATTCTAAGTATTAGGATTGTTGTGTCCAGTCCAACAAAAAAAAATACACTGTTAGACCTGGTTCTAAGGAATAAGATGGGCATGTAGATCAAATGTTAGTGGGGACACTGATCAGTGTATCGTGCAGTTTAGGATAAGGTGATAAAGGTCAATGGAGAATACAGAAAAGAATAATCAATTTATGGAGAGAACTTCAAATGGGGTAGGAAATACATTAAGAACAAGTAGAGAGAGGGTAGAGCCCCTTAAACATCCAAGGAGATCACCTTTGTGTTGAACCCCAGGAGACATACTAAATGAATATTTTGCATCAGTTTTTACTGTGGAAAAAGAAATGTTGTCTCAAGAATGCAGAGGAATATTTTTGATATTTTAAAAACAGTTCACTTTACAGAAGAGGAAGTTCAAGAGGTCTTGGAGGATGTAAAGGTAAATAAATCTCCAGGACCTGATTTAATATATCCCAGAATGTTGTGAGAAGGGAGGAAATTGTGAGACCCCTTACAAAAATATTTACATCACCTTTAACTACGGTTGAGGTGCCTGATGACTGGAGGGTGGCTAATGTTGAAGAAAGGTTCTAAGGAGAAACCAGAGAACTACAGGCATGTGAGTCTGACATCAGTTGCCAGTAAATTGTTGGAGGCGATTATAAAAGATGGCATTTACAGCCATTTAGGGAGGTAAAAATAGATTAGGAATAGTCAGCATGGTTTTGTATGAGGAAAATCATGTCTCACAAACTTGTTTACGTTTTTGAGCAAGTTATCAAAAAGACAGATTATAGGAGAGCAGAAGATGCTGTTTACTTGGATTTTAGTAAAGCCTTCGACCAGATTCCGCATGGTAGACTAAGCAGTCAAGTTAGGTCACTTGGGATTCAGGGTGAGCTTGCCAATTAGATACACAATTGGCTTAATGGTAGGAGTCAGAGCAGAGGGCAGTAGTGGAGAGTTATTTTTCAGACTGGAGGCCTGTCACCAGCAGTGCTCCCCAGGAATCGGTTCTGGGTCCTCTTTTGTCCGTCACCATTTATATAAATGACTTAGATGAGGATATAGAATGCAAGTTTGTGGATGGTGGTATAGTAGAAGTGAAGGTTTTCTAAGATTCAAGAAGGATCTTGATCAAATGGGTCAATGGGCTGAAAAATGGCAGATGGAATTCACTCTGGATAAATGCGAGGTATTACATTTTGGTACAACAAGGGTAGTGTTTATACAATTAATGGTTGGGCCTCGGTAGTGTTGTAGAGCAGAGGAGCCTATGGCTGCAGGTACATAATTCTTTAAAGTTTGCATCACATATAGACAGGTTGGTTAAAAAGACGTTTGGCTTGTTTGCCTTCATTGCTCAGTCCTTTGTGTATAGAAGTTGGGAAGTCATGTTGAGATTGTACAGGACATTCATGAGGCCTCTTCTGGAATAGTGTCCAGTTCTGGTCGCCCAGTTGGAGGAAGGATGTTATTAAGCTGGAGAGTTCAGGAGAGTTTACCAGGATGTTGCTTGGTCTGGAAAGTTGGAGTTATAAAGAAAGACTGGATAGGCTGGGGCTTCTTTCACTGGAGCACAGGGGATTGAGAGGCACCCTTAAGGAAGTTCATAAAATAACAAGAGGTATAGATAGAGTTAATGGAAGGTGCCCTTTCCCTGGGATAGAGGATTTCAAAACTAGGGGGCACATTTTTAAGGAGAGAGAACAGAGATTATAAGAGACATTGGGGCAATTTGTTTTGCAGAGGGTAATTTGCATGTGAAATGAACTTCCAGAGGAAGTGGTGGATATAGTAACAATTACAACATTTAAAAGACATTTGGATAAGTACAAAAATAGGAAAGGTTTGGAGGGATATGGGCCAGGAGAAGGCAGGTGGGAAAAATTTAATTTGGGATTATGTTTGGCATGGAAGATTAGCTTGAAAGGTCTGTTTGCAAGCCGTTTGACGCTATGGGTCTATAATGGAGCTGAGCCACAGAATAAAGCCAAAGGCTGGTGTAAAACTGTATTTGAATAATGAGTTACCTTTAAAGAGATGGTTTGAACATAGGGTCAAGGTATATCATCTCAAAAGGAGAAAATGTAAGACAAACAATTTCACAATTTCATGGAGATGGAACACAAATCACTTGGCAGTTACTTGAAAACAAAACTGCACAGTTACAGACTACAAAGCTCGAAGTAAGCAAAGTATTTAAATCTAATATTGACGCCACAGCAACCAGGGTCCACAAGACACAGTGACAGCAAGGTAAATCACAGAACACAGAGTAATCTGTTGAAAGATGTTCGCACCAGCAGAAACATCACAAAGCCAGAATTAAATAGATAAAGAGGCAATTTAGAAGCTTAAACAAACAGGGAAGATAAAAGCAAGATAAAAACAAGTCAACAATTGACGTCACAGTAAAAGCAGAAGATCCGTAATTGAAATCATGAAAACGGCGAAAACTTTCACTGAAACTGGCAAAGGCAGCAGAATTTATTAACAGTGGAATTTATTCAAGGAAGCCATTAAAGAGTATAAGAATCTTTTATAAAATTCAAAGCGCCCAGGATTGTTACCAGCATAATTCAGTGAGAATTTGTTTAAAAAAATGGGATTTAGCTTTAAAATGAAGGCAGCTAGGCAGAAGTAAATTTCAGACCCCAGAATGCAGAAATTGTCTAACTTACAGAAAGTGGGAATCCTCCATTTTACTGCGAAAGCATGGGAAAATCCTCAATGTTTCAGAACAGAGATGCAATACTCATATACTTCAGAATCAAAAGGAGAATAAGGCAGAATTGAAAGTGTTTGAAGTAGGACAACTATATTACACTGAGAAGTAAAAGCAGTGGAAATGGTATTCTTACAAGACTGAGGGATCCATTCCAAACTTCATCCATGGTTCATTTGGGATTTCGTGGTATGGTAAGCAGATTTTTAGCTTGGTATACACAACAAACTGATGTGATATTTAAATCAATGCTCACATTTGAGCAGTAGAACACTTCTTTTACAATCCTTGGATTGGACTCAATTCTTTGATGGTTTACATGGAAATCTTACGATCTCTCTCAACTCCTACTACTAGACATCCTTAACAATGAACATGCTTTGAGAGTTACACTCAAATTAGACAAGAATGTAACTAAATTTTCAATGAATTATTTCAATGCTTCCACATTGAAATGGTCATTGAATCTCTGCTACTGCTTGTTTTGTCAAGATCCAGTGAAGTTCTTTTTACAATCAGCATACAATCCATGTACTTAAAAGTAGTTATCATCTTTTACCTGGTCAATTTCACGTTCATTTGGGGAGCTTTTCAGATTGTGGCCAGAAACATAGCTTCATTCATTGTGTCTTCACATCCATAGACTACCACATCACCCACAACAGTTTCCATACTGGAAAGATCAACAACTGACCTGTGCTGAGTGTACTGATACTCTTCCAGAGCAGAGATTTACAAATGTTTACAAACACCTGAACCTCCTGAATGACATTCAGAATGTGGCTTAAAAACTAATTTCATGGAGGTTCACTTTCCAAGCAACCACCATGGATATTTGAGGGTACCTTGGCATATTGTGGCAATATTCTTTGGATCTATGCATATTGTTTTTCAGGCGCCCTTCCCTACCACCCCCCATTGCTACAATGCCGCTAATACAATTTTGTAGAAATTCTGGTTTTCTGCTTTTTCCTCCAACTCTTCCAACTTGTCTTTCAGACAAGACTTCAGCACAGCTGGAACTGTCCTCTGGTTTCACATTTGTATCCATTTGAGAAGATATAGGGAAGACATCCAAGATTCATAAAGACATCTCTGTAATTTGTTAGGACCTGTTTGCCAGTTAATGGCTTAGTATTCTGTAAAATGGTGTAAATCTCTTCTCTCAAGTTTAAAATTACTCGTCCAAGCTTTGGACCAGCTTCAGCTGAGATGAGTTGATAAAACAGAACAAAAAGAAAATGTGGATGTTGTAAATCAGAAACAAAAACAGAAGTTGCTAGAAAAGCTTAGCAGTCTGGCAGCATTTGTGAAATCAAAACAAAGTTAACATTTCAGGTCTGGTGACCCTTCCTCAGATGAGTTGATGCTGCTTAATAGCTACAAGCTGGAACTCCTGATGTTCACTCTTTCATTTGCATTGGGTTCTCAGCTTAATTTGTCCTTGGAGAATTTTGTTCCATCATATAGCTTCACTTCACTTTCAAAGGCTTTGATATTTTATTACTACCTCAAGCCACTCATGTATGTGTGAAACTCATGATGTTTGCTGAAGCAATGGCTGAAGCTTCAAGGTTACTCGCATAGAAAAATAAGACCAGTGGTAGGCCCATTGGCCCTTTAAGCCTCTCTGCCATTTATTATGATCATTGTTCATCATCCAACTCAATAGCCAGTTCTTCCCCCGCCTCATACCCTTTAGCCTCAAGTGCTATATCCAACACCTTCTTGAAATCATACAAGCTTTTGGCCTTGAATGCCCTCTGTGGAAGTGAGTTCCACAGACTCACAACTCTCTGGGGTGAAGAAACTTCTCTTCGTCTCAGTTTACCCCATAACCTTAGCTAACCTGGACTGGACTCACCTATCATGAACATCCTGCCTGCATCCACCTTATCTAGACCTGTTAGAATTTCATAAGTTTCTATGAGATCTCCTCATTTTTCTAAACTCCAGTGAATATAACCTTAACTTAACAGCATCTCATCAGTTGCACAGAATCAATCTGATAAATCTTTGCTGCACTCCCTATAGTAAGAGTGACAATTCTTACTATTCCTCAGTAAGAAATTAAAGTGACAAACAGTACCCGAGATGTGGTCTCAATGAGGTCTTATATAATTGCAAGGTGGCATTCCGCTCCTGTACTGAAACCCTCTCACTACAAAAGGTCAACATTCTATTTGCCTTCTTGATTGTCTGTAGTTACCTGCAGGCTTACTGTTGGTAACTGGCGCACAAGAACATCTAGATCTCATTACACATACCAATCTCTCAAATTATAGCCAGACAATAACCTGGCTTCCTGTTTTTTTTGCATCCAAAGTAGATAACTTCAGATTTATCCACATTATACATCATCAGCCATGCATTTGCCCACTCAGCTGATCCAAAGCACACAAACATTTCTGCAACCTCAACTCACCCTCGCACCCAGCTTTGTGTCATCTGCAAACTCAGAGATATTACATTTATTTACAATCCCTTATCCAAGTTAGTGATTTCGCCAATAACTTGGTTCCTAGCTTGATCGCTGCAGTACCCCACTGCTAATACCTGCCATTTGGAACAAAAAAACAAAATTTATTCCTAATTTGTTTCCAACCAGTTTTCTATTCATCTCAATTCCCAACCCCAGTCCCATATCCTTTAATTTACACACTTGGCTTTATGAAAAGCCTTCTGAAAGTCAAAATAAACCACATCCACTGGCTCCCTCTGAACTTGAGAAGTTACATCCTCGAAGAATTCCAGTAGATTTGACATGATTTTCCCCTTCATAAATTTGCACAGGCTCTTTGTTGTGTTCTGTTCACCAAGCTGGGAATTTGTGTTGCAGACGTTTCGTCCCCTATCTAGGTGACATCCTCAGTGCTCGGGAGCCTCCTGTGAAGCGCTTCTGTGATCTTTCCTCCGGCATTTATAGTGGTTTGTCCGTGGTTTGTAGGGTTGTCAGTTT
>NC_057728.1:68648400-68649242 GCF_004010195.1 Chiloscyllium plagiosum | reverse complement strand
TAGGTGACATCCTCAGTGCTCGGGAGCCTCCTGTGAAGCGCTTCTGTGATCTTTCCTCCGGCATTTGTAGTGGTTTGACAGTGGTTTGTAGTGTCAGCTGGAACAGACAACCGGAAGTGGCAGATTCAAACCACTATAAATGCCGGAGGAAACATCACAGAAGCGCTTCACAGGAGGCTCCCAAGCACTGAGGATGTCACCGAGACAGGGGACAAAATGTCTGCAACACAAATTCCCAGCTCAGTGAAAAGAATCACAACAATGAGCATCCGAGCTACAAATCTTCTCCCAAACTTTGCACAGGCTCTGTATGATCCTGCCACTGCTTTCCAAGTGCTCAGCTTCAAATCTTAACTGACTCTACTACCAGTGTCAGGTGGACTGGTCTATAATTCTTAGCTTTCTTTCTGCCTCCCGCTTTAAAATAGAGGAGTTATATTAGCTACTATCCAATATGTGGGCACTGGTCCACAGTTTATAGTATCTTGCAAGATTACATATTCATCCATTATTTCTAGGTCCACTTCCTTGAATACTCTGGAATGAGGTTTAAAATCTTTCTTCAGTTGCCCCTATACCATTTCCCTACTAATGCTGATTTGTTTCAGTTCGTTTCACTCACTAAACTGCATGCCCCAGCATTAGGCTTGGCGGAACGGATTAGGGAGAATACAAAGGCATTTTACATTTATGTGAGGAATAAGAGAATGGTCAAAGAGTAGGGCTGATCAGGGATAGCATAGGGAATTTGTGTGTGGAGTCTGAGGAGGTAGGGGAAGCCCAAAATAAGTTTGTTGTTTCTTTCATAAAGACAGAAGCAAACTTTGTAGTGAATGAAACCT
>NC_057728.1:68647033-68648351 GCF_004010195.1 Chiloscyllium plagiosum | reverse complement strand
AGCATAGGGAATTTGTGTGTGGAGTCTGAGGAGGTAGGGGAAGCCCTAAATGAGTTTGTTGCTTCTGTCTTTATGAAAGAAACAAACTTTGTAGTGAATGAAACCTTTGAAGAGCAGGTGTGCATGCTGGAATGGATAGAGATAGAGTAAGCTGATGTGCTGAAAATTTTGTCAAACATTAAGATTGACAAGTCGCCAGGCCCGGACCAGATTTGTCCTCGGCTGCTTTGGAAAATGAGAAATGCAATTGCTTCACCACTTGCAAAGATCCTTGCATCCTCGCTCTCCACTGGAGTCATACCTGAGGACTGGAGAGAGGCAAATGTAATTCCTCTCTTCAAGAAAGGAAACAGGGAAATCCCCGACAATTACAGACCAGTAAGTCTCACATCTATCGTCTGCAAGGTATTAGAAAGGATTCTGAGGGATAGGATTTATGACCATCTGGGAGAGCATGGCTTGATTAAATGCAGTCAACACGGCTTTGTGAGGGGCAGGTCATGCCTCACAAACCTTATCGAGTTCTTTGAGGATGTGACTAGAAAAGTTGATGAGGGTCGAGCTGTGGATGTGGTGCATATGGACTTCAGCAAGGCATTTGATAAGGTTCCCCATGGTAGGCTCATTCAGAAGGTCAGGAGGAATGGGATACAGGGGAACTTAGCTGTCTGGATACAGAATTGGCTGGCCAACAGAAGTGGTAGTCGAAGGAAAATATTGTGCCTGGAAGTCAGTGGTGAGTGGTGTTCCACAGGGCTCTGTCCTTGGGCCTCTACTGTTTGTAATTTTTATTAATGACTTGGATGAGGGGATTGAAGGATGGGTCAGCAGGTTTGCAGATGACACAAAGGTTGGAAGTGTCGTTGACAGTATAGAGGGCTGTTGTAGGCTGCAGCTGAACATTGACAGGATGCAGAGATGGGCTGAGAGGTGGCAGATGGAGTTCATTCTGGATAAATGCGAGGTGATGCATTTTGGAAGGTCGAATTTGAAAGCTGAGTACAGGATTAAGGATAGGATTCTTGGCAGTGTGGAGGAACAGAGGGATCTTGTGGTGCAGGTACATAGATCCCTTAAAATTGCCACCCAGATGGACAGGGTTGGTGTTTTGTCTTTCATTAACAGGGGGATTGAGTTTAAGAGTCGTGAGATCTTGTTGCAGCTCTATAAAACTTTGGTTAGACCGCACTTGGAATACTGCATCCAGTTCTGGTCGCCCTATTATAAGAAAGATGTGGATGCTTTGGAGAGGGTTCAGAGGAGGTTTACCAGGATCCTGCCTGGACTGGAGGGCTTATCTTATGAGGAGAGGTTGACT
>NC_057728.1:68641226-68646614 GCF_004010195.1 Chiloscyllium plagiosum | reverse complement strand
GAGAGCATGGAATGCGTTGCCAGCAGCAATTGTGGAAGCAAGGTCACTGGGGACATTTAAGAGACTCCTGGACATGCATATGGTCACAGAAATTTGAGGGTGCATACATGAGGATCAGTGGTTGGCACAACATCGTGGGCTGAAGGGCCTGTTCTGTGCTGTACTGTTCTATGTTCTATTTCTGGTGTTCTCATTACTTAAACCCTCCTTGAGAACACAACACCAATGTATTTAAAACCAAAAGAGAAAATGCTGGAAAATCTCAGCAGGTCTGGCAGCATCTGTAAGGAGAGAAAAGAGCTGACGTTTCGAGTCTAACTGACCCTTTGTCAAAACTCTGTCCAGCATCTGCAGTAATTTGCTTTTAACCAATGTATTTACTTAGTCAGCCATTTCTTTGTTCCATTTCTGACCAATACTTCCTTTCTGTGATTGTCTTCCTAACATTCAAAAACATTTATCAGTTTGAGAACTGGCAATACCAATTTGCTATATATTGTAAAGTGATTCATTAGGACATCTCTGACCAGCAGCCATCTTTACAGGTTTGATTTGCTTCTTTCTAGTGTGCACAGTGTGATTCAGCCTTTTGTAGTTAGAACACTGCTTTCCCCACTTGGACGTATTTCTTTTGAGTGTGAAATCCTCCACAATGTGTGTATCCTATCCTGTAAACTACTTTGTGTTTTTCCTCTTTACCAACCTGTTCTCATTTGGCCTTGAATATCATACAACACAATAGCCTCATAACATCTTCCATTCATATGTTCCAGGTGATAATCAACTAACTCAGACCTTCTGCAAATGTTGATTGCTTTCTTGTGAATACGTTTCTCTTCTATCAGACATGCACTTCATGAGTGCAGCATTTATGCCGAAGATAAATTAATGTGATCACCTTTGTTGTCTAAACTCAAGATTCAGCTTGATGCATGTTTGGTCACAAATGGACCAGCATTCCCATTCTCCCCAAACTCTAATGTTGAACACATATCAATCATAAGTAACATCAAATATGGGATTGAAAGTGCATTTTAAAAGCCTTCAAAATCTTGACACTTCTTGCTCCTCAGTGATATATAGGCTGCTTTACAGTTGTGGCATTCCTTTCCCACTGATAGAAGTGTTGTTAATCTTATAATGCTTGGTTTCTAATTAATTCTGCTAATTAATTCATAGTTAATAGCTAATTAATTCTAATTAATTCATAGTTTTTTACAACTGAAGGTAGAAAAAATCCAATATTTTGTCTTATATTTCCTTTCATTTTTATAGTGGTGTGTACAAAATGTAAAACATACTGACTTACCCAGTATTTCAAAGTTGCAGACTTCCTTTCTACTTCTGAAGAGTCATATGGGATTCAAAAAAAAACAACCCGTTTCTCTTGACCGATGCTGCCAGACCTGAGAGTTTCCCCAATATTACTATTTGTTTTGCTTCATACTTTCTCCTTTTGTTGTTTGCTTCCCCTCCCCCCACCAACCCAAATCGATTGCTCTCTTCCAGTTTTGAAAATCAATACCTCTTCAGTCGCACGATTCTAACACAGTTAGGAGTGATGAGAATTCAATTTCTCAAAGGGTTCACACATACAAGAGGCAGAAGTCACAAGCCAAACCGGATGGTAAGGCTGGAATTGCATTTTTCCAAACACCAGAACCCTCAAAAGTCACAGATCTCAGTGAGACCTTTCAACATGGTGATAAATGCCATGAATTTTCAGGCTGACTGTAATGTGACCCATTGTACCATGTCTCTAAACAAACCCTCCTGGGACACATTTGGTCCTGGGTTTCCTCAGTTTTGATTGGGCCATTTTCTGTGCATGCATTAGGCATGGTTTATATAAAGGGATGGCCTGTAAGTGTCCGGGGGATATATGAACATAATCATGGAAGCCTGTGTGCTTATCCTGCGCCAAGAGCTCCTTTCTCTCAGTCTCATGAGATGACCAGCACCCTTGACATTCAATCATTACCATCTCCATTTCTGCTATTAACATCCATTGACATACTATTAATCGGAAACTGAAGAGCCACACCAGACTTGAAATGTTAACTTTCTCTCTCCATAGATATTGGCAGACTAGCATTTTGTTCCATATTTCTAATATCTACAGTAATTTTGCCTTCCACCAAATACTGTGGCTCCAAATGCTGGTCAAAGCCAAGGATTTCAGTTCTCAGTAAGTCACCTAAGAACTTTCAAAGCTTGTCCACCATCTACAATGCACAAGTCAAGAGAGCGAAGATATACTCCTGATGGATACAACTCCAACACTCAAAAAGCTTGTCACCTACCAGGATAAAGCAGCCTGCTAGGTTAGCATCTCATCCATGATACACAGTGGCAGCAGCATGTACTATGTACAAGATGCACAGTAGCAACTTACCCATGGCTCCTTTCAAACTCATGATATCTACCAAAGGTGAGGTCAGCAAATGGAAAACCATCAGCAAGCCCTCCATTTTAAGCCACATACCATTATGATTTGGAACTATATTATTGGGATAGTATAGACTTCAGAACTTTAATAAAGGTTCACAGATTGAAGGAATTAACCAAAGATAAACTAGCATATCCCATCGAAGCAGAAATAACTTTGCCTGGAATAAAATATTTAAAGGACAAGTTCAAACTTATACAGGAGTTTAAAGCAATTAAACAAATCTGGCAAAAATGAGGAGGAATGGAGGCCAGGGGACAAAAAGGCTTTGACAGATGCTTGATAAATTAATGCTTTATTGCTGAGCAAGGACAAGGCCTGTCCTGCACAGGAATTTAAAAATTCATCACACAAAAGCGGTCTTCAAACAGATAGTCAAGATCAAATGGAATAAGGAACAAAGCTGCTTCTGATCATGCAAGCTACAGTCCTCAGTAACTTGGATGAAAGGACTCTAAAAAACCCAATAACATCACACAATTCTGAAAGACAAAATTTAGTATAAGAATCAAACACCAGAACTCCAACTTCATAGAACACCGGAGAACAACTTTGCACAGGGATCAAACCCTGGACACCTCCAGTGATACAGTACTGTTGGTAGGATTGTGGCCAAATTCTACCATTAATTGGATCATAACCTAGTTGGGTTGTGAGACTTAACTTGAGGGGTTATATTTTGGTTGTTTCATACAATAAAGTTTAACCATTGTTTGAGTACTGGATTGTTTGAGATTTCTTAATAAGTAGTCGAATTAAAGGTAACTCAGCGATACAACTGTAGCTAAGTCAAAAGCTTGATCTCCCTTTGTTACAAACATCAAGGAACGCAGCAGTTCAAGAAGGCAGCTCATCACCACTTTCAAGGGTAATTAAGAATGGACAATAAATGCTGGCTAAGCCAGCAACGCTCAAGTCTCATGAACACATTTAAAAACACCAGAACTCCAACTTCATAGAACACCGTTCCATGATCCATACTCAGACTGAAAGGCTAGCTAGCGACACACACGCTGGGTCCACTGTTGTTTGTCATTTGTATAAAACAGATGTCGATGAGAATATAAGAGGCATGGTTATAAGTTTGCAACTGACATCAAAATTGTTGGTAAAACAGACAGTGAACAAAGTTATCAAGTCGGTGTGGACTTGGGTTGAAGAGCCTGATTCCATAGGGAATCTAATCGAATCTAATCTAATCTAAGTGTACAAAGGAATATTGATCAACCAGGCCAGTGGGCCAAAGAACATCAGATGGAATTTAATTCAGACAAATAAGGTGTTCCATTCTGGTAATGCAAACTGGGGAGGACTTGCACAGCTTATTGTTGGGCCCTGGGGGGTGTTGCCGAACAAAGAGGCTGAGGCATACATTGTGCCTTGATAGTGGTGTCACAGGTAGGCACATTTGTCTTCATTGGTCAGAGCATTCAATGCAGGAGTTGGGATGTCACGT
Organism: Chiloscyllium plagiosum; assembly: GCF_004010195.1. Taxonomy (NCBI): domain Eukaryota; kingdom Metazoa; phylum Chordata; class Chondrichthyes; order Orectolobiformes; family Hemiscylliidae; genus Chiloscyllium; species Chiloscyllium plagiosum. The sequence continues at coordinate 68,642,709 of NC_057728.1, read as the reverse complement.
TATAGCTGTGCAAGACATTAGTGAATCCACACAAGGAGTATTGTGTGCAATTCTGGTCACCTTGCTACAGGCAGGATGTTACTAACTGGAAAGGATGCAGGAAAAAGATTCACAAGGATGTTACTGAGACTGGAAAGTTTCAGTTAAGGTGAGGCTAGACAGGCTGGGAGATTTTCTCCTGGAGCATTCGATGCAGAGGGGTGGCCTCAAGTTTATAAAATCATGAACAGCATAGATAAGATGAATAGCCGAGGTCTTTTCCCCCACGGTAGTGGAGTGCAAAACTAGAAGGCATAGGCTTAAGGTGACAGGAGAAAGATCTAAAAAGGGGTCCAGGGGGCTAACGTTTTCCACAGAGGGTGGAGTGTATAGAACAAGCTGCCAGAGGAAGTGGTAGATGCAGATACAGTTACAGCAACGTTTAAAAGACAGGTGCACGGACAAATAGGATTGATCAAAGGAAAATCTGGTTTTCATGGACAAGTTGGTCCAAAAGGCCCGTTTTCCGTGCTGTATACTTCCGTGACTTTAGATTAGATTAGCCCAACAAGTCCACACCGACCCGCCGAAGCGCAACCCACCCATATCCCTACATTTACCCCTTACCTAACACTACGGGCAATTTAGCATGGCCAATTCACCTGACCTGCACATCTTTGGACTGTTGGAGGAAACCGGAGCACCCGGAGGAAACCCACGCAGACAGGGGGAGAACGTGCAAACTCCACACAGTCAGTCGCCTGAGGCGGGAACTGAACCCGGGTCTCAGACGCTGTGAGGCAGCAGTGCTAACCACTGTGCCACCGTGCCGCCCACAACTTTATGACAATGTTCAACCAACCTCCAATCTATAGAATCCATCTACCAGGCCAAGTGTCAAGGAAAGGCCACCAGCATTCTCAAAGATCCATCCCACCCTGGCAATGTTTTTCTACAAACTCTACCATTGGGGAGAAGGTACAGAATCCTGAACACACTCACCAGCTAGTTTCATAACAGTTTCTAGGCGACTGAATGAATTCTCAAGCTCTTAGCATTCACCTGTACCTGTGTGTTTTTTTTTGTTTTTGTCACTGTTCAGCTATTATTTACTTATCTATGCTATTTCATTATGTGATCTGCCTCTTTTGCTCGCAAGGCAAAGCTTTTCACTGTGCCTCGGCACGTGTGACAATAAATTCAATTCAATTCCCTCAACTCTCAGCCCAAGGGCATGCCAACAATCTCATCATATAGTCACAGAGTCATAGAGATGTACAGCATGGAAACAGACCCTTCGGTCCAACCTGTCTATGCCGACCAGTTATCCCAACCCAATCTAGTCCCACCTGACAGCACCCAGCCCATACCCCTCCAACCCCTTCCTATTCATATACCCATCCAAATGCCTCTTAAATGTTGCAATTCTACCAGCCTCCACCACTTCCTCTGGCAGCTCATTCCATACACGTACCACCCTCTGCGTGAAAAGGTTGCCCCTTAG
>NC_057728.1:68633132-68641010 GCF_004010195.1 Chiloscyllium plagiosum | reverse complement strand
CTGCGACTCCACTTTCAAGGAGCTACAAACCTGCACTCCAAGGTCTCTTTGTTCAGCAACACACCCTAGGACCTTACCATTAAGTGTATAAGTCCTGCTAAGATTTGCTTTCCCAAAATGCAGCACCTCACATTTATCTAAATTAAACTCATCTGCCACTTCTCAGCCCATTGGCCCATCTGATCAAGATCCCGTTGTAATCTGAGGTAACCTTCTTCGCTGTCCACTACACCTCCAATTTTGGTGTCATCAGCAAACTTACTAACTATACTCTTATGCTCACATCCAAATCATTTATATAAATGACAAAAAGTAGTGGACCAGCACCAATCCTTGTGGCACTCCACTGGTCACAGGCCTCCAGTCTGAAAAACAACCCTCGACCACCACCCTCCATCTTCTACCTTTGAGCCAGTTCTGTATCCAAATGGCTAGTTCTCCCTGTATTCCATGAGATCCAACTTTGCTCACCAGTCTCCCATGGGGAACCTTGTTGAATGCCTTGTTGAAGTCCATATAGATCACATCAACCACTCTGCCCTCATCAATCCTCTTTGTTACTTCTTCAAAAAACTCAATCAAGTTTGTGAGACATGATTTCCCAAGCACAAAGTCATGTTTCACCTCAAGCTATTTCAACCACAGTTAATCACAACTTTCAGCAGGGTCCTCACTTAACAATGACTACTAGCCTAATTGTGATGTTTCATAGAAACAAAAGTAGGTCATTCAGCCAGTTAAGCCTGTTCCATGATTCAATTAATGAATGACTGCTGTGTAGTCTAAATCCATGTACCTCTGCTAAACAAAAATGTTTCTCAGATTTAAAATTTAAAATCAGTATCTGGCATCAATGGTCATTTGTGAAAGAGAATATCAAACCTCTACCAGCCTTTGTGTGTAAAAGTGCTTCTTAACTTCCCTCCTGAACAGTCCAGCCCTAATTCTCAGACAATGCACCCTAATTCTCGAACCTCCAACCAGTGGAAATAGTTTCATTATCTACCTGGTCTTTTCCTGCTAATATCTTGAAGTCTATAATCAGATCACCTCCTAACCTTCTAAGTTCCAGAGAAAACAGGCCCAATTTGTATAACTTCTTCTCATACCTGGACTTCACAGCTGAAAGTATCATTCTTGAAAACATTCCCTGTATTCCTTCCAAGGTCAATATATCTTTCCTTGGGTGTGATGCCCAGATCTGTTCACAGTACTGTAAGTGGGACTTAACCAGGATTCTAAAATGCTGCAGCATAACTTCTGCATCATTGCACTCCTGTCCTCTAGATATAAAAGCCAGCATTGCACGAGCTTCCTGGATTATTTTCTGCACCTGCTTGTGAAATTTAAAATACCTACGCACCTGAACCAAGTCTCTTTGGATATCCACTGTATTTAACTTCATACCATCCAGAACGTATTCTGATCTATCTTTTAATGGACCCAAAATGGATACCTCACATTTCATTTTAAAACAGATCACAGACAACTCATGAAACTTTTGCTGCCGGGCTGAGGAAAGCCCACCTTCCACCTCCCCCCTGCCCCCCTCCATCCTCACCACATTCTACAGAGGGTTCATTGAGAGTAACCTGAGCTGCTGCATCACTGCCTGTTTCAGGAATTGTATTGTCTCTGAGCATAAGACCCTATAACAACAGAGGACAGCTGAGAGGATCATCGGGGTCTCCCTCCCTCCATTACAGACATTTACACCACATGCTGCATTCAAAAGGCTAAGAGCATTGTGGAAGATCCCACACACCTCTCACTCAAACTCTTCTCTCTCCTGCCATCTGGCAGAAGATACCGGAGCATTCGGTCTCTCACAACCAGACTGTGCAACAGTTTCGTCTTAACACCGTATGTTCGGACTCTTTCCCAACTGAAATTCTTTGCACAATCTTGAATTGTTGCTTGAAAAATGTCTTTTATCATTCTTTTATTACACTAACTCACACGTTTTGAACTTCTTATGCACTAAATACCATGTAGAGTTGTGCAGTTTGTGCTGTCCATGTAGCACCTTCGGTCCTGGGGGAACGCGGTCTCATTTTTACTGTATCTGTTGTTTATGGTAGAAATGACAAAATAAAGGTACTCCATGCTACTCTAAAACATTGTAGTACAGGTTGCAGTGAAACTTTTCAGCAGGTGTGCTCCAGTGGAATATTTCAGCATTGTCTATATGTGCTGAACCATATTTGTGGCTTTGGATGAAAAGTGTCATGTGAGATGCCGCTCTGAAGATTCTCAAATCAACGTGCAATATCAGTTACTACAAAACATTACTGTAACATACTTACAAAAAGTAACTACAGACAGGTTTCTAAGATTTGGAAATTCTTGCGGTTTCACCAATTATATGCTGCCGTTTGCGAGAAACCCACTGGAAAAGGAAGACATATTTATAATGGATCGCTGCTATTTCTAGAATTTGCCAGCCACCCAGAGTAAAATCTTTGCTTGATCCTTGTCAGACAAATAACAAGAGCAACCTTGCTTCTAGAGTATAATCTGAGCTTTATGCAACCTAAATCCTAAAGTGTGGCTAATTTTTACTACAAAATTTAGTCCTGATTCATCATCTTACATCAGGACACCGTGGGTGGCACGGTGGCAGTGGGTGGCACGGTGGCACAGTGGTTAGCACTGCTGCCTCACAGCGCCAGAGACCGGGGTTCAATTCCCGCCTCAGGCGACTGACTGTGTGGAGTTTGCACATTCTCCCCTTGTCTGTGTGGGTTTCCTCCGGGTGCTCCGGTTTCCTCCCACGGTCCAAAGATGTGCAGGTCAGGTGAATTGGCCATGCTAAATTGCCCGCAGTGTTAGGTAAGGGGTAAATGTAGGGGTATGGGCGGGTTGCGCTTCGGCGGGGCGGTGTGGACTTGTTGGGCCGAAGGGCCTGTTTCCACACTGTAAGTAATCTAATCTAATCTAATCTAAAAAAAGGACAGCAGAAGCTTTCATCAATTTTTACCTCCCTCCCCAATATCCCCTCCCATTTACACTCCCTCCCCAATATCCCCTCCCATTTACACTTGCTCCTCAATATCTCCTCCCATTCAATATCCTAAATTGGTTAGGTAATGAATTAACTAGCTTGACGGAGTACATGGGTGTTGGCAACATACTGACAGCAGTGTCTATTTTTACCGGTCTCATGCAAAATGGTACTTTGTAGCTGACTCTGCAGAACATAAATATCCTTAATTACTTAGCATGTCATAGCCAAACTTGACAGATCAGCAAGTCCTTGTTTAGAAAAGCAGCTAAATCCTACATGGTGTTAATTGATTTACATGACATTTACTGAAGAATAATGAGAAAAAATTCTTTGCAACCTTAAGACTGAACAACTTTGTACTTGCCACAATGTATATAAAATGATTATATTTCAATTGCGAATGTTAATTCTTCATTTATTAAATTCTTTCTTCCACTGTTGAAAAAGGTCCAAATGGTAAATTATTCCTTGATGAATCACATTTTACCCTTTGTATTTTCTGGACAGGAACCAAACCTTCATGGGCTCTTTCTTACCCTTCATGTTAATCAGATTTCTGTACTCGAGTTGAAACTGTTCATCTGAGTTCTCCGGACTCATTAGGCACCTAATTATGAAACAGGTTGATGATTAGGATCATTTAACTCATTTTCAGCGCAACTTGGAACAAAGCTAAACCAGAAAGAACAGAAAATGTGAAGGATATGAAGATGATTCTGTGTCCCAAGGTTTTCAGTGAGGTAAGGGAGGAAATAGCAAAAGTTACTTGCAAAAATTTCCAATTCTTCTCTGACCACAGGAGAGATGCAGCCAATGTGGTACCATTTTTGATATCAAGAAGGGAGCAAGAGACAAACCAGGAAACTAAAGGCCAGTCAGTCTAACCCTAATGGCAGGGAAGCAATTCTAAGGGTTAGAATCAGTCTCCATTTGGAGAGGAAGGGATGAACCAAGAATAATCAGCATGGTTTAGTTAAGTGAAGGTCACATCTGATCTACATGACTGAATTTTTCAAAGAGGTGACCAGGTGTGCAGATGAGGGCCATGCTTTTGTTGCTGTCTACTTTGACTTCAGCAAGACTTATGGTAAGTTTCCACATGGGAGTTTGATAGCAAAGGTATCCAAGGAAAGCCCAAGGGATCCAAGGAAATTTGGTAAATTAGATCTACAATTGGCTGAGCAGGAAACAGAAAATTCAGGTTGAGGGACATTTTTCCAAGGAGATGTCTGTATCCAGTGGAGTCCCACAGGGTTCAATGATTTAGACTTGAACATAAGATCAGTAAGTTTGCAGATGATACAAAAATTGGTGGAGTGTTAAATAGTCAAGAACATAATCTTAGGAGCCAGTGAGGACTGCAGATGCTAGAGATCAAAGTCAAAAGGTGTGTCCCTGGAAAAGCAAAGCAGATCAGGCAAGGAGAAGCAGAGGAGTTGACATTCAGGCATAAGCCCTTCGTCAGGAATGTTGTGGGGGGTGCAGGGAGGGATGGCTAAGAACAGATCAAGAGGGTGGTGCCGAGTTGGAGGATTGGATTGGGGATGAGTTGGGGAGAGGAGATAAGGAAACTCATGAAGTCGACGTTGATGCTGTGTGGTTGGAGAGTCCCAACACAGAAAATGAGGCATTCTTCCTGCATTCCTTGGGTGACTAGGATTTGGTGGAGGCGGTGGCCCAGGACCTGCATGTCCTTGGCAGAGTGGGAGGAGGAGTTTTAGTGATCAGTCACAGGGTGGTGGGGTTGTTTGGTGCGTGTCATAGAGATGTTCCCTGAAACAATCCATGAGCTGGCGTCTGTTTCCCCAATGCAGAAGCGACAACATCGAGAAGAATGGACACTGTTTGGTTGTGTAGGAAAATCTCTGCCGGATGTGGTAGGATCCTCTTGGACGGGGGTGAGGGGTGAGATGTGGATGCAGGTTTTACACCTCTTGTGGTGGCAAGGGAAGGTACCAGGAGTGGGGGGTGAGTTGGTGGGTGTTGCACATGGAATGATCTCTGGGAATGCTGAGAGGGTTGGTGAGGGAAATAGATCTCTGGTGGTGTCTGGTGGTGGGATCTGATTGTAGGTGGCAGAAATGACAGTGGATATGTGCTGTATCTGGAGATTGTTAGGGTGGAAGGTGAGGACCAGGGGAATTCCATCCTTGTTGAAGTTGGAAGGGTAGGATTCAAGGATGAAGGTGCAAGAAGTGGAGATGATGTGCTGGAGGGGCATTGTTGATCACATAGGAGGGGAAATGGCACTCCTTGAAATAGGAGGCTATCTGGAATGTCCTGAAGATAGTCTTAGCTGACAAGACAAGATAGATGAGCTAGTCAAATGGGCTGATCTGTGGCAAATGGAATTCAAACTGGATACATAGCAGGCCAACCAAGGCAAGGGAATACATGATAAGTTATAGTTCAGAGGATCAAAGAGACCTTGGTTTGCATGTACACTAAGCCCTTGAGGTATCAGGACAGGTAGATAAAGTAGCTAAGGCAGCATATGGTATGATTCCTTCATTAGTTTAAGAGTAGGGCAAATTTGCTGGAACTAACAAAGTGTTGGTGAGGGTGGCAGTTAGAGTATTGTGTGCAGTTCTGGAATCCACACAAGGAGGTACAGTCATTTACCAGATTACTTGGGCTAGAAGATTTCAGTTATGAAGAGAGATTGGACAGATTGGGGTTGGTTTCTTCTAGAGCAGAGGAGATCCCCCATCATTGTGACCCCTTTGATGCTGTTCCCGTTTTTCTTCCCCTCAGCGTTATCAGAAGTCCAGAAGTAGGCCAATGAATTGAGAAAGCAATGGGCCAGCAGTCCAGTAAATGAGGCTGAAGCAAGGCTTGGGGATACAGGCCTGAGGCCCAGTAGGAGGTTGGGGCAGAATGGGACAGGCTCTGCAGACTAAATAAAATCATCACAATCAGAAAATGCAAACAGACAGAAATTTAATTATTACAGATTGAACAGCTGCTCACCTATATGTATATTCTGAAATGTTGATTCTCCCTTTTTCTCCTGTGGTTTCTGTCCTGCTTGTTAGGTTAACGGTATTTCCAAACAAACAGTAGCGAGGCATCCTCTGGCCTATTACACCTGTGACCACTTCCCCAGTGTGAATACCTATAGTGGTCTGAAGTGATAGAATTTATAAACAATTAAAATATTCCAAACTAATAGTGAACTCAGGAGATAGAACAACAAGCAGCTGTTTCTTACACACGGAGTGGAAACACCTGACATTCTGACGTCAAAATACCTCAGCGCACAACTGAAAGCACATGATTCAGTGAATTTTAACACATTAACAATGAGTTTGCCATTCATGTTCAATTAAAATGAGCCAGATCAACAGGAATTTGAAAAATTAGGCAAACTGGGGGTAATTTATATTAGCTGTGGGGATTTATAGTGCAGTGGTAATGTTCCTACTTCTGGGCCAGAAGGTTCAAGTCCCAGCTCTCCTGATAACGTGTCTGAACAGGTTGATTAAAATATCCTATGGGATTCTTGCTCACCAAAAAAATTGACAATTGTGGCCACGTAGCCACTTAAACTCATTTAACACTGGCAGCAGAGATTTGCGCACATACAATTATTCAAATTACTTCTAATTTGGGTAGCAATATTGAACAGTAGAAACCAAGAAACATTTTGATACATCAATCAATTCCTTCCGAGAAAGACTGTTTTTACATTGCTTGGCGTCATAGTCACAGAGTGTAAAATAAATGTCCTTCAGTTCATTGTAATAGCAACAGTACAAAACAGCCAACTGTCCATTCTCACCTCATTTTCCAGCACTTGGTCGATAAATATGTCTGCCTTGGCATTGCAAATGCACATCTAAATATTTCTTATATGTTGTTATGAACATTTCTGCCTCAGCCACTTACAGAAAGTAAGATCCCAATTCCCAATATCCTGTGTGTGAAAATGTTTCACCTCATCTTCTTAAAAACATGTGCCCTTACCTTAAATCTACTTCTGCTGCAGTTTTGAGCTTTGGTAATTGCTGTGATCCACCGTTCTTAATCCAATGCTGTATGTCTCTTGACATCCAAGGTTTACAGAATTTGGTGGTCTCATACGTTTTCTTTCTTAGACTATGTTAGTTCTGTACTACTCATTTCCTTATTGAATGTTACCACTGTTCTGCGACAAATGTACCTCAAAGTATCTGCTCCCAGCCCATTTTGGCCAAATCATATCAGATATTATTTTAAAAATTACAACCTTCACCCAGTTGAGAATTTGATCTTGTCATTTCCATTGGAATCTTGGATGTTGTGGGTGGCACGGTGGTTAGCACTGCTGCCTCACAGCGCCAGAGAGCCGGGTTCAATTCCCGCCTCAGGCGACTGACTGTGTGGAGTTTGCACGTTCTCCCCATGTCTGCGTGGGTTTCCTCCGGGTGCACCGGTTTCCTCCCACAGTCCAAAGATGTGCAGGTCAGGTGAATTGGCCATGCTAAATTGCCCATAGTGTTAGGTTAGGGGTATGGGTGGGTTGCGCTTCGGCGGGTCGGTGTGGACTTGTTGGGCCGAAGGGCCTGTTTCCACACTGTAATGTAATCTAATCTAATCTACCCCCACTGATATTTCCTCATCTTCATGACCCAAAATTAACCTAGAGGAGAAAGTGAGGACTGCAGATGCTGGAGATAAGAGCTGAAAGTGTGTTGCTGGAAAAGCGCAGCAGGTCAGGCAGCATCCAAGGAGCAGGAGAATCAACGTTTCGGGCATGAGCCCTTCTTCAGGAATGAGGAGAGTGTGCCAAGCAGGCTAAAGTAAAAGGCAGGGAGGAGGGACTTCAGGGAGGGGCGTTGGAAATGCGATAGGTGGAAGGAGGTCAAGGTGAAGGTGATAGGCCGGAGTGG
>NC_057728.1:68621731-68632374 GCF_004010195.1 Chiloscyllium plagiosum | reverse complement strand
TAGTAAATGTCCGTGTTGATTCGGTCGCCCGAGATAGAAATGGAAAGGTCTAGGAACGGGAGGGAGGAGTCTGAGACGGTCCAGGTAAATTTGAGGTCGGGGTGGAAGGTGTTGGTAAAGTGGATGAACTGTTCAACCTCCTCGTGGGAGCATGAGGCAACGCCGATACAGTCATCGATGTAGCGGAGGAAAAGGTGGGGGGTGGTGCCAGTGTAGCTGCGGAAGATGGACTGTTCCACATATCCTAAGAGGCAGGCATTTCCATTTCCAGCAACACACTTTCAGCTCTAAAATTAACATAGGTCTCTAGTACAGTCTTGTATGAATACTGGCTTAGAAAGCTATCCTGGATGAATTTAGAGTCTTCAACACTGCAAAAATTCATTATTGGTACCAGATGGCAAACATTTTGTAGATACAACATATTCATAGAAACCTACAGTGTGGAAGCAATTAATTTGGCCCATTGGGTCCACACAAACACTCTGAAGAGCATCCCACTCAGTCCCTGTAAACCTGCATTTCCCCTGACCAATCCACCTAACCTGCACATCTTTAGGCTGGGAGGAAACTGGAGCACCAGAGTAAACCTATGCAGACAAGGGTAGAATGTCAGTGTGGAATTTGCAGTCTCCAAAGAGTAAAATCAAACCCAGGTCCCTGGCACTGCGGGGCAGCACTGCTAACCACTAAACAACCATGCTGACTCAATATTCTTGGGTCCATGTTCAGCAGAACACAGCATTAAGATGGAATACAGAATTCAAAATTTCTCACTTAGCAAAGAATCACTGATGAACAATCTAGCTGGATGAAGGTTAGCAGTGTAAACTTAAGTGTTAGTGACTATGCATGACTTCCATTTCCTCAAGTTGAGTTCATTGATTAAACAAAAAAAACCACAGTCCCAAACAGACCCAAACCATCCCTGGTTAAAAGTACATTTGTGAATTTGCCACAGTGTCCCCCCTAAAACAATCATTTAGGGATCTTCACATGTAGAAAATTTCAGGAGGAATCAGTTAAAACTAGTTGAAAACTGTATCTACCTCAAAGTAAAGTACCTACCTCAAAGTAAAGTGCATATGTTGTCTCGGCCTTTCCTTAACCAAGTTCTCCCAAACTTTTAGTTTTGTTTGCTTAAGCAGCATCTCTTCTCACCTCTACTTCCAGTTTTTCAACACATTTTGGAATTCAAGTTTAAATCTTTTGGAATTTCATCTCCAATTCTCTCATTTCCAATTGCCTTAACTGCAACAGAAGGTTCACTGATTCATGCCTGTACTGCCTGGTTCATTTGGCCTCTCTGGTATTTCAATTAAGCCCAACTGCTTTAATATAATGCCTGCCATCTTAGTTTACTCTTGCAAGTTTATCATCAGTCAGCTGACTAACTCTGCTAATTTAGCTGTAGTCATGAGCTGCAACAGTACTAAGGAAACTTCTAAACTGATCCTGAATGAGCACCAATTACGTTATGACATTAGAAGTTAAACCAAATTAGCCTCCCTATTGTTGCATTCATAACAGTGGAACTAAAACATATGTTTTAATTCAATATCCCTCAGAATTGCTCAATTCTTTCTAATTAGATTTAAAAAATAACAGATCTTAGATACCCAACTTATAATGTCAAATAAACAAAAATTATCAATGTTCTGCTGAAGTTAATAAGTTGTAAATCTATAAGAGAAAATTAATATCCACAATCTAGCCCAATCCTCTTTAAACATTAATGCCCATTCACATCGATAGTTAAGGAAGAAAACAAATTGCCTTTTTCTAATTCAAAAACGATGAGTACTAGGTCTTCATGAAATATTTCGACAACAGGTTGTATTATAACCATATAGAACTTATATGTCGAATTCCAAAGTCACCGGTCAATGTAGACCCACTTTTAAAACAAAAATTTCTTACAGAATGAGATCTTTTCTCAGAACCTCTAAGAAGTTGATAACTGGAGAAATATAAACAGCAAAACTAAGAAATAACTTCCCAGTCTAGCGGCTTGGAAAGCAAAACCACCTCCTTCCCAAATCCCCATTCAACACCAATTCACTGTGTCCCAGAACTTGCCAGTCCTTAGCTAAGCAGTTCCAGTACAGTTACGAAATTGGCATCTACCCAAAAATATGGAAAATTGCCCTCTTACGTCCTGTATATAAAAAGCTGGACAAATCAAGCCTGACTAATTACCATGCCAGTTTATTCTCGAGCATCAGCAAAGTGATGCAAGGTGTCATCAACATGGCAATCAAGCAGCACCTGCTCAGTGACATCCAGTTTGAGTTCTGCCAAGGTCGCTCAGCTCCTGACCTCATTACAGCCTTGGTCCACACATGGACAAAAGAGCTGAATTCTCAACGTGGGGAGAGTGACAGCCCTTGACATCAAGGCTGCATTTGACCGAGTATGGCATCAAGGAGCCTGAGCAAAACTGGAATCAAAACTGATGTCAAGCTCCTTGAGTGTTATTGGGGCTGCACTTATCCAGCAAAGTGGGGAGTATTCCACCACACTCCTGACTTGTGCCTTGCAGAAGGTGGACAGGCTTTGGAGAATCAGGAAGTGAGTTGCTTGCTCACTATTCCTAGCCGCTGACCTGCTCTTTTGGCCACTGTTTATGCAGTCAGTCCATTTGAGTTTCTGATCAATGATAACTCCCCAGGGTGGTGGTAGTGGGCGATTCAGTGATAGTAACTATCAAGGTGGCTGCTGATATGCAGAGTGATCTGGGTGTGCAGCTTAAAAAGATCACGGAGGGTGACAGCGCAGTTGAATAAGGTAGTAAACAAGGTCTATGGCATCCTTGCCTTCATTGGAAGGGCACTGAGTATAAGGATAGACAAGCTATGCTGGAGCTTTATCAAACTTTAGTTAGGTAATACTTGGAATATTATGTCAGTTCTGGTCACTGCACTACCACAAGGATGTGGATGCTTTGGAGAGGGTATAGAAAAGGTTTACCTGGATATTGCCTAGTATAGGGAATTTCAGCTATAAAGAAAGGTTGGATAGACTAGGTTTGTTCTCACTGGTTGAGGGGCGACCTGATAGAAGTTTATAAGATTGCGAATGCCATGGATTGATTGGAAATAATGAGGCTTTTTTCCCCAGTATGGACAGGTCAATTTGTAGGGGACATAGGTTCAAGGTGCAGAGTCAGGGGAGAGTTTGTGAGGTACGTTTTCACACAAAAGGTGGTGAGTGTCTGGAGCATACTGCCAGAGGTGGTGGTAGAAGCAGACACATTCATGAAACATCTGGACGAATACATGAATAGCAAGGGAATAGAGGGATACGGTTCCTGTAAGTGAAGACAGTTTTAGTATAGAAAGGCAAAATGTATTGGCCCACGCTTGGAGAGCTAGAGGGCCTGTTCCTGTGCAGTACTGTTCTTGATTCTTTGTTCTACCTAGATATTGCTATGCTCGCATACACCAAGAAAATTCTTTTGACAGCTTTCAGAGAATTTGCTTCAAATGTGATGAACTAGTCTGAAATCTATTGAAAAAACAGACAAAAAGAGATATAGAGGAAGAATGAGAGAATATATCATAAGCATAAAGTGTAGGAGGCAAACAGAAACAGAAAAGATAAAGTGAGAATAAGTGGAAGGTACTTGAGTCTCAGTCTTTACAAAATATAAAAAGACAACAGGAAAAGAAATATCTTGGAGAGGAAGAAAGAAGAATGTGAAAATAAATCACATAGAAAGTTACAAAATAGCAAAGGTGAATCTCAAGAGTCATAGTCACATGCACAGCACAGCACAGAAATAGAACCTTTGGTCCAACCTATCCATACCCACCAGATATCCTCAAGAAATTAGATTAGATTAGATTACTTACAGTGTGGAAACAGGTCCTTTGGCCCAACAAGTCCACACCGACCCTCCAAAGAGCAACCCACCCAAACTCACTCCCCTTCACCTAACACTACGGGCAATTTGGCGTGGTCAATTCACCTAATCTGCACATGTTTGGACTGTGGGAGGAAACCGGAGCACCCGGAAGAAACCCACGCAGACACGGGGAGAATGTGCAAACTCCACACAGTCAGTTGCCTGAGGCGGGAATTGAACCCAGGTCTCTGGCGCTGAGGTAGCAGTGCTAACCACTGTGCCACCGTACCGCCCATTTGGGTGCATTTGGTCCATATTCCTTCTATTCATACACCCATCCAGATGCCTTTTAAATGTTGTTACTGTACTAGTCTCCATCACTTCCTCTGGCAGCTCATTCCATACACACACCACCCTTTGCATGAAAGATTTGCCCCTTATCTCCAGTTTAAATCTTTCCAGTTTCAGTTTAAACCTATGCAAACCTATCTAGTTTTGGACTCGCATCCCCTGAGGGAAAGACCTTGACTATTCACCCTATCTATGCCCCATATGATTTTATAAACCAATATAAGGTCACCCTCCAGCCTCTCACACTTCACAGAAAAAGGCCCAGCCTATTCAGCCACTCCCTATAGCTCAAACACTCCAACCCTGGCAGCATCCTTGCAAATCTTTTCTGAAACCTTTCACAACATCCTTCCTATCACAAGGAGACCAGAATTGCACCCAGTATTCCTAAGAAGTGGCCTGACCAATGCCCTGTACTGCTGCAATGTTATCTCCCAACTCCTGGACTCAATGCACTGACCAATAAAGGCAAGGGTACCAAACACTTTCTTCATTACTGTGCCTACCTGTACTCCAAGGTCCCTTTTTTTTGGTAACACTCCCTACCAAAATGGAGCACCTTACATTTATCTAGATTAAACTCCATCTATCACTCCTCGGCCATCAACCTCTACGATCAAGGTCCTTTTGGCCAAGTATGAGTCATGTTGAATATTGTGGTTTGATTCTTCCAATGAGATCAAATGCATTTTCTCGCTGTATCTTTTGAAACTCGCCAAATTAATTAGTCTTTCAGCCTTTGGTCAATTATTTTCTTTGCTCTACCACAGTAAATGCAATAATCTGTTTTCTGAGGCCTTATACTCATCCATGACAGTGCATCTACTTCCCACCATTGCTTGTAGTCCAATACCCCTCTGCTGCATGGAACACCTTCCTTCACTCAATCGCCTGGTTTTTCCACACCATAAGCACTGTCTACCCTCAGTAGTGCCTCCTCACTCCCTCAGAATACTTCTGCACCTTTCCACTACTTGCATCAGCCCTAACAGCAGTGCCTGGATTAGTGGTGCTGGAAGAGCACAGCAGTTCAGGCAGCATCCAAGGAGCAGCGAAATCGACGTTTCGGGCAAAAGCCCTTCATTAGGAATAAAACAGCAGTGCCACCTACTTGTGTCTTACATATGATTCCCCTTTATGTCATTACGAGTCAAGACATTTATAACAAGTCATAGCTACAGTACACAAGTGACAGGGTGCCAAACGTCATGTCGTTACTCCCTCTGAGGAAAGGATACTTGCAGTCACTGGAGGGAATGCAGAGACATCTAAGCCCTGACATCCATAAGTAATACTTGCTGTTCCACTGCAACACTCACATTAGCCATGCATCATTCCCAAACAGTGACCTCAATGCCTTTTGTCTCTTGTGCCTTCAGGTGCACCCATCCTCCCAAGGTTCAGCCTATCTTCTCCAGACAAAACCTCAACATCCCGAGATAAGAAGATTGAGGTCCACCTAGGGGAGCTTTCCCCATGCCCTTTTGGATGGTGTGATGGTGTCTCCTGTATGGACTGCTGCTGCATACCCTCTACCTTTTCACTTTCTTCCGTTGTATATACCATTTTGCCCTCTGCTGGCAAGATCTCCAGCAGATCCTCTCTTCTATTGGGGATCTGGGGTGGAGAGTGCTGCATGCAGCAGTCCAATGTAATCATAGTTTGAGTCACTTCACTGAATGCCACACTATGTGCTGTTTTCGTGGCTTAGAAGGGACTGTGTATCACATTTACATCAAGGGTTCCCATTTATAGCCCATCCTTAGTTTTTTGAATGGGTTGCTCCTAAGTTTGAATTCCACGTCAATCACACATTCCTGGTCTACAGGCACCTGATATGGGGAGGGGCACACAGCCAATAAGCCTTCTAGTGGATTTGCTTACTCTATATTTTAATATGTTGGTGTCCCTGCCCTGGGAAAGTTTGAAGGGGACGGCCTTGAAGGAACTGAGAGTTTAACAAGTAGGGGGAGTCCTCCCTCCGTATTCATCCTGTGTTATCCCTGTATCAGGAGTGTTTAATGGGGATGATGTCAAAGGAACCTTACTTTCAGTAGAGAATGAGGAAGTATTGGAGGGATCATGGACCCCCCCTTTCCGAGCAGCATATATGATGGCATCTTGACAGGCTTCATTAGTGTGCACAGTGAATTTCACACAGCTTCACATGTGGGTGAGGCAGAAATGTGTCCCAGCACACTGTCAGCTATGGGGTTGCTGGAGATTGGGCACCTGTTGCTCCCACAGTAAGAGAGAACCCTGTGGTCTCAGCAGTGAGAAACATCATCCAGATGCACAGGGAGGAGCAGCTGTGACAGGCAAGAACACAAAAGGCATTGGCCTTCATTACAGAGAAGCTAGTTACAGCTAGTAAATGACACACTGACCATCATCAGTCAGATGTCGCAGTAATGCAGGTAGTCCATTTGATGCACTATTATCGCTCAGATTCTGCAAAAGTGCGGCTAGCCCTGTGACTGTAAGTCTACCTCCAGGGACAAGTTGGCAACTGCTGAGGTGAGACAGGCCAAGCACCCTCATGGGCCGCTAGACAGGTGCCAACACCCACACACTATCACCCCATACACTGGTCCTCAATACTGAAGACAGGGAGACTTGACACTAATCAAGTAGAAGAGGGAGACTTGACACTAATCAAGATGCCCCTCCTCACAAGGAGACAGTGTGATACCAGGAGGCATCCAGTCTGAGGAGCAATCAGACACGGGGCCTCTCAGAAGTCTCCATTCAGGATGCCTCTTCCGAGCATTGGAAGTTGCAGCTGAGGAGGGTCAACCTGTCTCTGACAAGAAGACGCCCAGCATGTCTGGCCCATCCAGATCTAAATGCCTGAGGTGGCCTGACAAATTCTCTACAATCAACAGGCTCCCTCCATCCCACTGCAGCAGATGGAAGAGGGGTCAAAGATTGTACTAATGGCACAGGGGTATGATGGCTCAAAATATCATGATTTTCATTTTGCACTCAGTATTTTGTAAAGTTTTTTCATTTCATAAATCCTTTCAGTTCACTACATATATATCATCGTCCCTTCTCTGTTCAGGGTTTAGACAATTCACTGGCCCCTGATGCATCAGAGCTTTGGCCATTTCATCAGGACCCATGGTTGGGACTGTATGATGTGGGCCAAACATATTATCTTGAGGCAGAGGTAGCAGTGCATGTTCATGGCAATGGCTAACCCCAATACGTTAGAACAACCCCTCTTCATCATTGTCTACTTGATTGACTTTACTTGTGGATATTCCCTAGTAGTGACATTGACATAAAGGTTTAACCTATAGAGATGAATAATGCTGTAGGGTAGACAGGGATTAGGATCCTAGATGCCCGAGTATTCAGCATATTGGAGAATGATGCTATTACTATGTGAAATCTCAGTGACTGGTCGCAGACGCAACACCCTCCCTCACAAGTCGGCCCTTCCAACTTATACACGACAAGTCCTGCTGTAGTCATTCTTCTCAATGCCACACTCTATCCGTGTGCTTCAATGCTGCAATAACAGCAAATGGCCCTCTCAGAATAGCTTTACATCTACTTACCTGTCACTCCTCCTTCTCTTCGTCACCATTCTTAATTTGTGTGAACAAAGGCAACAAAATGACAGTGGCCAACCTTCAGGCAGCCTGACCAGCCAGTGCTAGCCCTCATCTGCCTAGATCCCGAGCTTGTGAACTCATGTTCAGCTACGACAGCTCCCCCAAGCCCTGCCGTATTTGCCTCAATGAAGCCAAAGAACTATCCATGATCCAGGCCCCTACAGCACGATCACACTGTGCAACAGCACCCTGATTGCATGACTGTCTATGGCAAAAACCAGTGACTTGTATGTGAGGCTGCCCTTAAGTAACTACCTGGGCTCCCTGAATGACAGCTCCTCCATGGACTTAATTGCTGACTACTTTCTTCAGACTTTCAGACGTTGCACGCTTGCTGCAGATGCTTTGTTTGACACAAACACGGAGGCTACATGATACAGGTGCTAGACTGACATGGAACATCGACATTTATGGCAAGATGCATGTGCACGTGACTGTGGACTGCTGCATACTACAGTGACTTGCCTGGTTCTGCAACTGCACAATTGCCAATGCAGGGCAAAGCAGGGCAAGGTAAAGCATGCAAGTAGCAGGTATGCCAGCAGGCACCAGGTGAAGTTATGCTGAGACAGCATTGGTGGTCAGTCTGGCACATGCTGTTTAAGGGTTCCTGACCCTGTTCAGTACCTACACTTGATACAGCTGTATACTGCTGGTTGAGATCCTGCCCTCCTTGGTAGACTGCTCTTAAAGGGCTCAGTGCCAGAGCATTGAGGTATGCTTGATGGTGGCAATGGCTACATGAAAGTGGACCCTCAATGTCTGTGGTTGGCAGGTATGTGTGACTGATGCTGGGGGATCACACAAGAATCTGCAGTTTGTCTGTGGGCAAGAAGCAGCTGAAGTAAGATGAACTACCAAGATCCGCTTTGGTTTTCATGTTGAGTTTTCCCAATAAGGAATTTAGTAAAAGTGTAACAGTGGCAAGTTGGGTTGTTAATAAGGTGCTTAACATGCAAGGAGCAGCATCAATTGGAAACTCATTGCTACCTGACAAGAATCCTGCTACACCACTTGCAAAATGCAAAAAAAAGAATTGATGAGATGATCTCAATGAGCATCTGGCTTGAAACTACCAGTTCATCTTACCAAGCTCTGCGTAATATAGACTATTGTAAGTTTCTGCCCATAGTAATTGTTTTGAGAAAATGTTTGCATTTTAAAAATTTAAAAGGTCTTGATTAAAATCAAAAACAAATAACATGTACAAACACATCAGGTTAATATCACCAACAATGAAATCAAAATTAGAAAAATAATGGGATATTATATTTGTGGCTCATGTAGAAAGCACAAGTGAACCTGAAAGCATGGAAGACAAACAAAAGACAGTGAGTCCACAAGAATTATAGAAGGATAAGCAGTTTCAAGATTTTTTTAAAATCCATGATTAACACTTTTGAAAATCAATGAAAATATTAAATATATAACTGAAAAGATGAGATACCAATTTTTGTAAGTTCAGAATTTTGCATAACTAACCTGTATAGGCTCTCCATCAACCTTCACCTGCTCTGCAATCTCCATCATGTCCAAAGCAAGATGGCATATGGAACGAGCATGATGGATACATGGCTCTGGCAGACCACTCACGGTCATGTACTTATCCCCAACTGTCTCCACCTGAATACATAAGAGAAATAAATAGCCTCCTTAAAGATTTATTAATCAAATCATCAAGGAACAAAAACTAGGAATGATATTGATATTCAATTTTGCCACAGAGGCTTTGTATATATAAAGGAATTCTACCACCAAGAATTTTAAAAATTGATTTTCAAGTTAGTAAGTTCTTCCTTTACATGGAGATGGGTATTCAGTTGAATTAAAGCCAGTTTGATGGCTCTCAAAGCTGGAGGGCTGATCAGAGGTTTTCCAGCTACAGTACGAAATAAGTAATGGAGAGAACACCTCAATTAGAAAGTGCACTCTGAGCCAAATTTTAATAAAAGTTCAATTAAGAAGCATTAAAAAAACACAAAATTGGGTGACTGTGCAAACTGCACAAAGACATTCTCCCCACGTCTGTGCGGGTTTCCTTCGGATGCTCCAGTTTCCTCCTACAATCCAAAGGATGTGCAGGTCAGACAAATTGGATATGCTAAATTGCATTAGTCAGCAGTAAATATAGGGTAGAGGAATGGGTCTGGGTGGGTTACTCTTCGGAGGGTCGAAGGATCTGTTTCCATACTGTAGGGAATCTAATCTAACCATGACATGAATCAGGAGGGTACGCTGGGAATGAGACCCTCTACAAGATAATATTAGGCTGCAATCCCAGCTAGGCAGGTAACAGGGGCAGTTGGCTTGCATTAACCTTCCAGTGAGCATATGCCACCAGTTTATCCGTCCCCTTCTCACACTGGGAACATGGAGGCCAGTTGGAAATCACACTAAACTCTTCTTTAACCATGCTTTTGCCAGCCTGTCCTTCCAGGACTAAATTCCATGACCTCCAAAATGTCCAACTGAAATTGACTCGCTGCTGAAAGCCAGTTCCTTTGGGGCTAACCCAATTTAACCTTGTTGAGCCCCAGATATTCTGCCAACTGAAACTTATGATCTTATGAATTAACTGTAACAATAGTTTAATAGAACATAGAAGAATACAGCGCAGTACAGGCCCTTTGGCCATCGATGTTGCGCCGATCCAAGACCACCTAACCTATACTAACCCACTATCCTCCATATACCTATCCAATGCCCGCTTAAATGCCCATAAAGAGGGAGAGTCCACCACTGCTACTGGCAGGGCATTCCATGAACTTACGACTCGCAGAGTGAAGAACCTACCCCTAAATTCAGTCCTATATCTACCCCCC
>NC_057728.1:68606305-68619020 GCF_004010195.1 Chiloscyllium plagiosum | reverse complement strand
AACCCTGGGACCTGCAACAGCCAATCCTGTCCCTGTTCTAGCCATGTCTCCGTAATAGCCACAACATCGAAGTCCCAGGTACCTACCCACGCTGCAAGTTCACCTACCTTATTTCGTATACTTCTTGCATTGAAGTATACACACTTCAAGCCACTTTCCTGTTTACAGACACCCTCCTTGGGAATTGATGCCATGTTCCTAACCTCCTACACTCCAGGCCCTGCACCCTGCAGCTACAATCTGGGTTCCCATGCCCCTGCAGAGTTAGTTTAAACCCCGCCCAAGAGCACTAGCAAACCTCCCCCCAAGGATACTGGTGCCCCTCAGGTTCAGGTGTAGACCATCTTGTTTATAGAGGTCCCACCGTCCCCAGAAAGAACCCCAGTTATCCAAAAACTGGAATCCCTCCCTCCTGCACCATCCCTGTAGCCACGCATTTAAGTGTTCTCTTTCCCTATTCCTCGAATCTCTATCACGTGGCACGGGTAACAAACCAGAGACAACAACTCTGTTCGTTCTAACTCTGAGCTTCCAACCTAGCTCCCTGAAAGCCTGTCTAACATCCTCGGCACTCCTCCTACCTATGTCGTTGGTGCCAATATGGACCACGACTTCGGGCTGCTCCCCCTCCCCCTCCAGGACCCGGAAAACACGATCAGAGACATCACGTACCCTTGCACCTGGGAGGCAACATACCAAACGTGAGTCTCTCTCGTTCCCACAAAACCGCCTATGTTTGTCTGTATTTCCTGGTTCAGCTGTCTGTATCTATACAGCAAGGTGCTTTAAATTTCTAAACTGTAGGGACAAATTCCCAGTATCTAAACCAGTATCTAAATCAAATTCCCAGTATCTAAACCAGTATCAACCAACTACTCTACTATTGGTAGAATACATGGAAGAGGTGGGAAAGTGATGGACATGGCATCCCCTTCCCTTCCACTAATTTAACGTCCCCCACTTCCAGCCTGCTGCTAGAGGTAGGGATTAAAATTTCACTCATTGAGTTGGTTGCCACCACTACCAGATCTGAAGAGTGTGGTGCTGCAAAGCACAGTCATTCAGGCAGCATCCGAAGAGCAGGAGAATTGATGTTCTGAGCATAAGCCCTTCCTGATGAAGCACCTTTTCCAGCACCACACTCTTCGACTCTGATCTCCAGCATCTGCAGTGCTCACTTTCTCCTATCACTACCAGATTGCCCAAAAGAATGGGACATGACTTCCGTCAGGAAATCTTTGCAGTTGATTTCTCCATTTCAGAACCCGCTTTCCTAGGATGGGTCTGGAATGTAACTCTCTGGTGCCACAGTGAATTGAGAGTGAACCGTAAAGGGGAAGCTGGCCATAGTGGGTCATGGGTTTAGGATTGAGTGATATTAAGAGATAGCTCTACACTGGTTGCCAAAATTTCTTCCACTTTTTCCTCTGATGTTCCTCCTCTCCATTACTTATTTCGTTACTTACACTTTGGTTTCTCTTCAATCTGATGCCTCATATCAACAGAAACCACTGGTGAGTATGAAAGAGCCGGGAGACCCAACATCCCATTGGCGTCCATGTCCCTGGGGAAAGACCAGCACTGGCCCATCACATGCTTGAGTAAGGCCTTCCTGATAAAACAATGCACGGGTTGTGGGAGCTCTCCACTGGCACATCAAACTGCCAGTATTTCCAGAAGATTCTACCCTCATGGGATCTCGTTGGTAGAACCAAACAAACAAATGTAAATTCTTGAACCCGTAGACACTGCATTATAATGGGAGGTGGTGGCAAGTTATCTTACTGGACTTGTAATTCAGAATTGCAGTCTAATGTTCTGAGGTCAGAAGTCACAGAACTCCAGGTTATAGTCGAACAGGTTTATTTGAAAGCGCAGGCTTTTGAAGCACTACTCCTTCATCAGCGCTCCGAAAGCCAGTAATTTCAAAGAAACTATTTGACTCGTGTGACTTCTGACCAGGTCCTGATTAGAGTGGTGCTGGAAAAGCACAGCAGGTCAGGCAGCACCTGAGGAGCAGGAAAGTCTGGCCTGGTCTACCCCAGTCCAACACCAGGACCTCCACATCATAACGTTCTGAGGTCATGGGCTTGAATCTCACCATGGCAGCTGGAAAATGTAATGAATTAAAAACGTAGTCAAATGGTAGCCAGGTGAGCGCTATTGATTGTTGCAAAACCTTATCTTGTCTGGTAATATAATTAAAGAGAGAAAAATTGACATCCTTTCCTGGTCTGATCCACAAGTGACTCCAAACGTCAATGTGTTTGAATTTTAACTGCCCTATTAAACAGCAGATTTCAGGTTTACTCCCAGTTACAACTACGATATCATGTTCTTCCACCTATTACTGCCAGGTACAGTTCAGTGAGTATTTACATTGTTGGTTATGAAGGAAACAGGGCTCATAGAAATCTACCATGCAAAAAAACCGCCTTCAACCCATCATGTTCAGCCAGTCGAAAGAAATTCACTGAACTATTCTAATCTCACTTTCCAGCACTTGGCCATAGCCTTGTATGCTTTGACACTGCAAGTGCACATTTAAATACTTCTTAAAACATGAAGCCTTTATCATCCTTACAGGCAATGCGCTCCAGATTCCTACCACACTCTGGGCAAAAAAGATTTTCTTCACATTTTCTTTAAATCTTCTGCCCCTTACAGGATGGTCTACACCTGAACCAGAGGGGTACCAATATCCTGGGGGGTGGAATTTGCTGATGCTCTTCAGGAGGTTTTAAACTAGTTCAGCAGGGGAACAGGAACCTGAATTGTAGCTCCTGTGTACAGGAGGTTGAGAGTAGTGAGGTCATAAATAAGGTTTCAAGAGTGTACCGGCAATCAAGACATTGATTTGAAGTGTGTCAACTTCAGTGCCAGGAGCATCCAGAATAAGGTGGGTGAACTTGCAGTATGGGTCGGTATGTGGGACTTCGATGTTGTGGCCATTTCAGAGACATGGATAGAGCAGAGACAGGAATGGATGTTGCATATTCCGGGATTTAGATGTTTCAGTAAGAAAAAAGATGATAAAGGGGGAAGAGGTGGCATTGTTAATCAAGGATAGTATTACGGTGGCAAAAAGGATGTTGGAGGACTCGTCTACTGAGATAGTGTGGGCAGAGGTTAGAAACAGGAAAGGACAAGTAACTCTGTTGGGAGCTTTCTATAGGCCTCCGAAAAGTTCCTAAAGTGTAGAGGAAAGGATTACAAGGATGATTCTGGATAGAAGTGAAAATAACAGGGTAGTTGTTATGGGAGACTTTAACTTTCCAAATATTGGCTGGAAACACTGTCGTTCAAGTACTACAGATGGGTCAGTTTTTGTCCAATGTGTGCAGGAGAGTTTCCTGACATAATATGTAGATAGACCAACAAGAGGCAAGGCCACATTAGATTTGGTACTGGGTAATGAACCTAGCCAGGTGTTAGATTTGGAGGTAGGTCAGCACTTTGCTGAAAGTCATCACAATACGGTTACATTCACTTTAGCGATACAGGCATGTGTAGGATGGGGAAGGAAACTGTAGGAGCTGGGCACAATTGAAATGTGGAGCTTATTCAAGGACAGCTACTGCATGTCCTAGATAACTATGAACCTGTCAGACAGGAAGTGGTTGAGCAAGGGACCCATGGTTTACTAAAGAAATTGAATCTCTTGTCAAGAAGAAGAAGGAGGCTCATGTAAAGATGAGACATGACGGCTCAGTTAGGGGGCTTCAGAGTTACAATTTAGCCAGGAAGGACCAAACGAGAGAGCTAAGAAGAGCCAGGAGGAGATGCTGGCAGGTAGGATTAAGGAAAACCCTAAGGCTTTCTATAGGTATATCACGAATAAAAGATTGATGAGGGTAAGATGAGGGCCGGTCAAGGACAGTAGTTGGAAGTTATGCGTGGAGTCCGAGGAGATAGGAGAAGCACTAAATGAATATTTTTCATCAGTATTCATAATATTGTTGAGGAGAATACTGACATACAAGCTATTGGACTAAATAGGTCTTAGGTTCATAAGGAGAAGATGTAAGCAATTCTGGAAAGTGTGAAAACAGATAAGTCCCCTGATCGGATGGGATTCTCTGGGAAGCTAAGGAGGAGATTGCAAAATGTTTGGCTTGGATCTTTATGCGATTGACTACATGAATAGTGCCAGAAGATTGGAGGATAGCAAATATTGTCCCCTTGTTCAAGAAGGAGAGCAGGGACAACCCTGGTAAGTATAGACCAGTGAGCCTTACTTCAGTTGTGGGTAAGGTGTTGGAAAGGATTACAAGAGATTGGATTTATAATAATCTAGAAAGGAATAAGTTGATAAGGGAACGCTGTTTTGTAAAGAGTAGGTCATGCCTCACAAACCTTACTGAGTTCTTTAGGAAGGTGACCAAACAGGTGGATGAAGGTAAAGTGGTTGATGTGGTGTATATGGATTTCAGGAAAGCGTTTGGTAAAGTTCCCCAAGGTAGACTATTGAAGAAAATATGGAGGCATGGGATTGAGGGTGATTCAGCGGTTTGGATCAGAAATTGGCTAGCTTAAAGAAGACAGAGGGTGGTGGTTGATGGGAAATGTTCATCCTGGAGTTCAGTTATGAGTGGTGCACCACAAGGATCTGTTTTGGGTCCACTGCTGTTTGTCATTTCTATACATGACCTGGATGAGGGCGTAGAAGGATGGGTTAGTAAATTTGCGAATGACACTAAGGTCGGTGGAGTTGTGGATAGTGACAAAGGATGTTGTGGGTTACAGAGGGACATAGATAAGCTGCAGAAAGGTGACTTAAAAGAGAATACAAGAATGTCAGAGGATTAGGTAGGTTGGACAGTGAGAGTCTTTTTACTTGGATGGTGATGGCTAGCATGAGGGGACATAGTGTTAAATTGAGGGGTGATAGGTATAGGACAGTTGTCAGAGGTAGTGTCTTTACTCAGAGAGTAGTATGGGCATGGAACACCCTGCTTGCAACAATAGTAGACTCGCCAACTTTAAGGGCATTTAAATGGTCATTAGATAAACATATGGATCGTAATGGAATAGTGTAGGTTAGTGTTGGTTTCACAGTCAGCGCAACATCAAGGGCCAAAGGGCCTGTACTGCGCTGTAATGTTTCTATACTCTATGTTCTTTGAAGTCCAAGTAGGCATTGGAGTTGGGAGGTCATGTTGAAGCTGTACAGGACATTGGTAAGGCCACCTTTGGAATACTGCGTGCAATTCTGGTCTCCCTCCTATAGGAAGGTTGTTGTGAAACTTGAAAGGGTTCGCAAAAGATTTACAAGAATGTTGCCAGGGTTGGAGGGTTTGA
Source organism: Chiloscyllium plagiosum (assembly GCF_004010195.1). Taxonomy (NCBI): domain Eukaryota; kingdom Metazoa; phylum Chordata; class Chondrichthyes; order Orectolobiformes; family Hemiscylliidae; genus Chiloscyllium; species Chiloscyllium plagiosum. The sequence continues at coordinate 68,613,719 of NC_057728.1, read as the reverse complement.
GCTATAGGGAGAGGGTGAATAGGCTGGAGCTGTTTTCCCTGGAGTGTCAGATGTGAGGGGGTTTATAAAATTATGAGGGTAATGGATAGGGTAAATAGACAATGTTTTTTTGCCTGGGGTGGGGAAGTCCAGAACTAGAGGGCATAGGTTTAGGGTGAGAAGGAAAAATTTAAAAGGGACCTAAGAAGCAACATTTGCACAGAGGGTGTTGCATGTAAGGAATGAGCTGCCAAAGTAAGTGGTGGAGGCTGATACAATTACAACATGTAAAAGGCATCTAGATGGAGATATGGCTAGGAATAGGGCTAGGAATATGGCCCAAGTGCTGGCAAATGGGAGTAGATTAGTTTAGGATATCTGTTTCCGTGTTGCAAATCGCTATGACTCTATAAGCATTGCCCTCATCTACACACCACAAAACCTCTACCAAAAAAAAATTCAAGCAAGTTGGTCAAATGTGACCTATCCTTCACACAGCCATGCTGACTGTTCCTTACCTCTCCAAATGCAGATTATCTTTCCCTGATAATCGTTTCCAATAAGTTACCCACCACCTTCAGTTTCCCAGTACATCCCCTGTTCCCTTCTGGAATAATGGTACCACATTGGATATCCTCCAGTCATCTGGCACCTCTCCTGTGGCCAGAGAGAAACTTAATTTTTTTTCAAACGTCCCTATTTCCTGCCTTGCCTCATTCAACTTTGGATATATTGTAAAAGGTAAATGAAGGGCTTTTGCCCGAAACGTCGATTTCAAAGCTCCTCGGATGCTGTCTGAATTGCTGTGCTCTTCCAGCACCACTGATCCAGAATTTGGATATATTGTATCTGGCCCTGAGATATATTTACTTTTAAGCTTGCTAGATCACTCAGAACCTCCTTTCTGTTCTGGCTAATTTCTTAAATTGCATCACATTAATAGCCACCTTTTCTCAATGCAGTTTGAAGTGTCATCTCTGATTTCAGGCATTCCCAGTAATTTTTAGTATCAATATAAATGAGATCTTAAGCATTATTAATCACTGATGGAATCATAGCTTATTCCATTTCTGGCTACTGTTCGTCCCCACCACAATATAAACTCAAGCATCAACTATAACCATCTTTCACACTTAGATTCTTCACCTTCCGGCTGTTATTCACCCTATCCATGCCCCTTGTGATTTTATAAACCTCTCAACCTCTGATGCTCCAGAGAAAAACGCTCCACCTATTTACTGACAGGATGCAGAGCTGGGCTGATAAGTGGCAGATGGAGTTCAACCAGATGGAGTTCAAAAGTGTGAAGTCATTCACTTTGGAAGGTCGAATTTGATTGTGGAATATAGGGTTAAAGGCAGGATTCTTGGCAGTGTGGCAGAACAGAGGGATCATGGGGTCCACATCCATAGATTCCCTCCCTCAAAGTTGCCACCCAAGTTGATAGGGTTGTTAAGAAAGCATATGGTGCATTGGCTTTCATTAGCTAAGGGATTTAGTTTCAAACCTGCAAGGTTATGCTGCAGCTCTACAGAGTTCAGTTGAAACCACACTTAGAATATTGTGTTCAGTTCTGGTCACCTCCTTATAGGAAAGATGTGGAAACTTTAGAGACGATGCAGAGGAGATTTACCAGGATGCTGCCTGATCTGGAGAGCATGTCTTATGAAGAAACATTGAGGGAGCTAGGGTTTTTCTCATTGGAGTGAAGAAGGGTGAGAGATCACTTGATAGAATTGTACAAGATGTTGAGATGCACAGATAGAGTGGATAGCCAGAGACTCTTTCCCATGGCAGAAATATCTATCATGAGGGGCCATAATTTTAAGGTAACTGGAGGAAGGTTGAGGGGAGATGTCAGAAGTAGGTTCTTTACACAGGGTGGTGGGTGCATGGAATGCAGTGCCAGTGGTGGTAGTAGAATCAGAGACATTAGGGACATATATGGGACTCTTGGAAAGGCACGTGGAAGTTAGTACAATGAAAGGTGTGTAAGTTAGTTGGATCTTAGAGTAGGATAAAAGGCCGGCACAACATTGAGGGCTGAAGGGCCTGTACTGTGCTGTACTGTTGTTTGTTCTATTCAGTCTCTCCCTAAAACTCACACCCTCTAGTCCTGGGAACATCTTTGTAGATCTTCTCTGCACCCTCACGTTTAGCAACACCCTTTCTTTAGAAGGGTAACCAAAATTGTACACAGGATTCTGCAAGTGACCTCACCAATGTCCTCTGCAGCCGTCCTAACACCTATACTCAATATTCTGACCGATGAATGCCTTCTTCACCACTCTGTTTACCTGCAACTCCACTTTCAAAGAACTACGCATCTGGATCCAGTATATTAATTGCATGATTCATATCGTGAAGTGAACTGCTTGATTAAATACTTTGAATACCTACTTACAAAGGTGTAGGAAAAACTTTAGACTGCTGGAACACTGGGCTAGGGAGGAATCAGACATCTGTAGTGGGCTCCATTCTATAAATAAATACAGTACTGAGTAAAGGTTTGGCACCTTATTTCGCACTTCACCAAGGAATTAACATTCAGATGACTATTTTGTTAATGCAGTCTACAATAAAGTTTGATGGGTATGGGCAGTGAAACGTTCAATGCATTAGCAGGCTGACTGTGATTGCCAAGGGTCATGGGGGAAATCAACGCCAATATTATTCACAACTTTCCAAACAGCCTAAAGCCCCATTTCCTCCAGTGCTGAAGAGGTGCCTATCACCATTAGTTTCACCAACTTTTGTGCTTGGTCTGTTGGCTGGAATCACAGTTTCTGTTTCAGTGCAGTGTTCAAGAGCCACAGAGGATGCTCAAATCATCTCATTAGATTAGAATAGATTACTGATAGTGTGGAAACAGGCCCTTCGGCCCAACAAGTCCATACCGACCCGCCGAAGCGCAACCCACCCAGACCCATTCCCCTACATTTACCCCTTCACCTAACACTATGGGCAATTTAGCATGGCCAATTCACCTAACCTGCACATCTTTGGACTGTGGGAAGAAACCAGAGCACCTGGAGGAAACCCACACAGACACAGGGAGAATGTCTGTGTGGAGTTTGCACAGTCACCTGAGACTGGAATTGAACCTGGGTCCCAGGTGCTGTGAGGCAGCAGTGTTAAACACTGAGCCACCATGCCGTCCATTTAAGGTGACATTGAGAAGACAGCAAAGAAAGGCTTCGATCCATCCGTTTGGGTTATGGGGCCAGCACGTTGCTGCGGGGCCACTCTGCTACGCTAAGTCTCCTTCAAACTTTACCCCTCTAACCTTAAATGCATGCTGCCTTGTATCAGACTTTTCAATTCTGGGAAGAGGATTCTAACTGTCAACCCTATTTGTGTGCATCTCAATTTTATAGACTTCCATCAAACCTCCCCGCAGCCTATGTTGCTTAAGAGAAAACAACCAGAGTTTTTGTAGCCTCTCCTGATAGCTCATACCCTCTAATCCAGGCAGCATCCTGGTAAACCTCTTCTGCACTCTCTCCAAGGCCTCCACATCCTTCCTGGAATGTGGCAGCCAAAATTGAACACAATACTTTGTGAAGCCTAACCAAGGTCCTATAAATCTGCAACATGACACCCTGACTCTTGCACTCCCTTCCCTGACCAATAGAGGCCAGCATGCCATATGCCTTCGTCACCACCCTATCTACTTGCATGGCCACTTTCAGGGAGCTATGGACTTCAACACCAAGATCCCTTTGTACATCAATGCTGTTCAGGGTCCTACCATTGACTGTATACTTTTTCTTAACATTTGAGCTCCCTCATACCTCACACTTACATGGATTGAATTCATTTCTCCAGCCACACTGCATCTGATCTATAACCCATTGTATCCTTTGACAACATTCTACACTAGCCACAACTCCACCAATCTTTTTTTTCTGATACTTTTGAGGTAGATGACTGTGCAAAGGGAAGTAAGAGAAATGGTAGAGCTACAGTAGTTGTGGTTTCAAATGTAAGGTGAACGGACAGAAGTTTCTGCAACCGGAAAAGAGATTCCAGATTATGATGTCTTCCTTGTGCCAGGATCATGGTACCACTGCATAAATGGAGGACATTCTGAAGGTGAAGAGCAGACAGGCAGCAATTGTGTTACATACCAGTACCAATGATGTAATTAGAAACAGGGATGAAATCCTGCAAACAGAATTTAGAGAGCTAGGAAGCAGATTAAAAAACAGAACCCAAAATTTAGTTGGTGTGGCTGCACCTAGAATATCATGTGCATTTATGGCCAACTCATCTGAGGAACCATGTTCTTGCTATCAAGTGAGTACAACAAAGGTTTACCAAATTAATTTCTGGGAAGCCAGGACTGATGTAGGAGGAGAGATTGAATTGGTAAGGATTGTATTCCCTAGGGTTTAGAAGAACGATGAGGATCGCTTAAAACCTACATGTGGCAAGACAAGTGATTAAGGTGGTAAAGAAAGCGTGCTTGCCTTGATCGAGCGGAGCACCGAGTATAAAAATTGGCAAGTTATGTTGCAGCTATACAAGACTTTAATTAAGCCACATTTGGAGCATTAAATGCAGTCCTGGTTACCACACAAGAGGAAGAATGTAAAAGCTTTTGAGAGCCACCAAACAGGTTTACCAGGATGTTGTCGGGATTGGAGTGTATTACCTTTTAAGGAAAAGTTGGAGGTTTTTCAACACAATTTAATAGACTCAGGGTGACCTGACAGAAATGTATACACTATAAGAGGCATGGGTAGGGTGGACAGTCAGAGTCTCTTTCCCAGGGTGGGAAATACCAGGGGGTATGGAGGGAAAGTTTACAATGAGAAAAGGTCTTTTTGCATAAAAAGTGGTGGCTGCCTAGAATGTAATGCCAGAAAGAATGGTAAATGCAGGCACAATAGCAACTTTTAAGAGGCATTTAGATAGACACATGAACATGCAGGGAAAATAGAGGGACACCTATCATGTGCAGGCAGATGGAATTCATTTAGAACGGCATCATGACCAACACAAAAATGATGGGTTAAAGGGCCTGTTCCTACTCCACATTCTATGATAAACCTTCTATGGTAGGACCTGGGAAAGCATCCAGAATCAGAGAGAACATGTTGTACATGTCCATCAGTCCTGTGCAACATTTAAAAGACATTTGGATGGGTTTATGAATAGGAAGGGTTTGGAGGGATATAGTCTGGGTGCTGGCAGATGGGGTGAAATTGGGTTGAGATATCTGGTTGGCATGGACGGGTCTAAGACATAGAACATAGAAAAGTACAGCACAGAACAGGTCCTTTGGCCCATGATGTTGTGCCGAGGTTTAATCCTAATGTAAAATATAATAACCTACGCACCCCTCAACTCACTGCTATCCATGTGCATGTCTAGCAGTCACTTAAATGTCCCCAATGACTCTGCTTCCACCACCACAGCTGGCAACGCATTCCATGCATTCACAACTCTCTGCGTAAAGAACCTACCTCTGACATCTCTTTTATACCTTCCTCCTAATATCTTCAAACTATGACTCCTCATACCAGTCAATCCTGTCCTGGGGAAAAGTCTCTGACTATTGACCCTATCTATTCCTCTCATTATTTTGTACACCTCGATCAGGTCTCCTCTCTTCCTCCTTCTCTCCAGAGAGAAAAGTCCAAGCTTATTAAACCTTCCTTCATAAGGCAAGCCCTCCTGTCCAGGCAGCATTCTGGTAAACCTTCTTTGCACCCTCACCCTTTCCTATAGTAGGGCGACCAGAACTGGACACAATATTCCAAGTGTGGGCTCACCAGGGACTTGTAAAGCTGCAGCAAAACCTCGCAGCTCTAAAACTCAATCCCCCTGTTAATGAAAGCCAAAACACCATATGCTTTCTTAACAACCCTATCCACTTGGGTGGCAACTTTGAGGGGTCTATGTACTTGCACACCCAGATCCCTCTGTTCCTCCACACTGCCAAGAATCCTGTCTTTAATCCTATATTCAGCATTCGAGTTCGACCTTCCAAAATGCATCACTTTGCATTTATCCGGGTTGAACTCCATCTGCCATTTCTCCGCCCAGCTCTGCAACCTGTATGTCGCACTGTAGCCTGCAGTAGCCCTCGATACTATCGACGAGACCTCCAACCTTTGTGTCATCTGCAAATTTACTAACCCACCCCTCAACCTCCTCATCCAAGTCAATAATAAAAACTATGAAGAGCAGAGGTCCAAGAACAGAGCCCTGTGGGACCCCACTCAACACTGACCTCCAGGCAGAATACTTTCCATCTTCAACCACTCTCTGCCTTCTGTCAGCCAACCAATTCTGAGTCCAGATAGCCAAATCTCCCTGTATCCCATTCTTCCTGACTTTATGAATGAGCCTACCGTGGGGAACCCTATCAAATGCCTTGCTGAAGTCCATATACACCACATCCACTGCTCGACTGTCGTCGACCTGTCTTGACACCTCCTCAAAAGAACTCAATAAGATTTGTGAGGCATGACCTGCCCCTCACAAAGCCATGCAGACTGCCTTTAATTACAGTATGTTTTGCCAAATAGTCATAAATCCTATCCTCGAATAATTTCCAAAACTTTGCTGAACACAGACATAAGACTGACCGGTCTGTAATTGCCAGGGATTTCCTTATTATCCTTCTTGAAAAGTGGAACAACATTCGCCTCCTTCCTCCCGTGGAGAGTGAGGAGGCAAATATCCTTGCCAGCGATTTAGCAACCTCCTTTCTCGCTTCCCGGAGCAGCCTAGGATAAATCTGGTCTGGCCCTGGGGTCTTATCAATCTTAATGTTTGCCAAAATTTCTAGCACATTAACTTCATCAAATCTTGATCTGGTCAAGACTGTATCCCAGCTCCTCTAAGTTTTCATTCACAACAAGTTCCCTTTCCTTGGCGAAAACCGAAGCAAAATACTCATTTAGGGCTTCCCCTATCATAGAATCATAGGGATGTACAGCATGGAAACAGACCCTTCGGTCCAACCAGTCCATGCCGACCAGATATCCCAACCCAATCTAGTCCCACCTGCCAGCACCCGGTCCATATCCCTCCAACCCCTTCCTATTCATATACCCATCCAAATGCCTCTTAAATGTTGCAATTGTACCAGCCTCCTCCACATCCTCCGGCAGCTCATTCCATACATGTACCACCCTCTTCGTTATAAAAGAGATCTAAGGGGCAACTTTTTATCTTTCCCCTCTCACCCTAAACCTATGCCCTCTAATTCTGGACTCCCCACCCCAGGAAAAAGACTTTGTCTATTTATCCTATCCATCCCCTCAACTTTGTAAACCTCTATAAGGTCACCCCAGGCCTCCGATGCTCCAGGGAAAACAGCCCCAGCCTGTTCAGCCTCTCCCTATAGCTCAAATCCTCCAACCCTGGCAACATCCTTGTAAATCTTTTCTGAACCCTTTCAAGTTTCACAACATCTTTC
>NC_057728.1:68501116-68606242 GCF_004010195.1 Chiloscyllium plagiosum | reverse complement strand
TCTGCCACTTCTCAGCCCATTGGCCCATCTGGTCCAGATCCTGTTGTAATCTGAGGTAACCCTCTTCTCTGTCCACTACACCTCCAATTTTGGTGTCATCTGCAAACTTACTAACTGTACCTCTTATGCTCGCATCCAAATTATTTATGTAAATGACAAAACGTAGAGGACTCAGCACCGATCCTTCTGGCACTCCACTGGTCACAGGCCTCCAGTCTGAAAAACAATCGTCCACCACCACCCTCTGTCTTCTACCTTTGAGCCAGTTCTGCATCCAAATGGCTCGTTCTCCCTGTATTCCATGAGATCTAACCTTGCTAATCAGTCTCCCATGGGGAATCTTGTCGAACGCCCTACTGAAGTCCATATGGATCACATCTACTGCTCTGCCCTCATCAATCTTCTTTGTTACTTCTTCAGACTCCACGCACAAGTTCCCTACACTATCCTTGATCGGCCCTACCTCCTCCATTATCATTCTCTTATTCCTCATGTACAAGTAAAATGCCTTTGGGTTCTCCCTAATCCTTCTTGCCAAGCCTTTTTTGTGCCCCCTCCTGGCTCTCCTCAGTCCATTTCTGAGCTCCTTTCTAGCTAGTCTGTAATCCTCTAAAGCTGTACTAGATCCTTGCTTCTTCCGTCTTATGTAAGCAGCCTTCTTCCTTTTGACGAGAAGCTCCTCTGTTCTTGTCATCCAAGGTTCCTCAATCTTACCTCTTCTTACCCGTCTCAGAGGCACAAATTTGTGCATCATTCGCAACAACTGCTCCTTAAACAGTCTCCACATGTCTGCTGTGCCCTTTCTGTGGAACAATTGCTCCCAGTCTGCACTTCCCAACTCCTGATAGTATCATAATTTCTTTTTCCCCAATTAAATATCTTCCCTCGGTAACTGCTCCTTTCGCTCTCCAAGGCTATGGTAAATATGAGGCAGTTGTGATCACTATCACCAAAGTGTTCTCCCACCGCGAGATCTGACACCTGTCCTGGCTCGTTGCAGAACACTAATTCCAAAATGGCCTCTCCCCTTGTTGGTCTGTCTCATACTGAGTAAGGAAACCCTCCTGAACACACCTGACAAAAACGGCTCCATCCAAACCAACTGCACTTAGGAGGTTCCAGTCGATATTGGGAAAGTTGAAATCACCCATAACAACAACCCTGCTACGTCTGCATTTTTCCGGAATCTGCCCACCTATGAGATCTTCAATTTCTCTACTGCTATTAGTCAAGATGTAGAGTTTAAAACCAGGAAGTTTATGCTAGAACTGTCGAAAAAAATTGTTTCAGCCACATTAGAGTATTGTGCACCAGATATTAGAGTATTACAGCAGGTATGGGACTACTGGACAGAAGGCAGACAAGATTTATCAGGATGTTGCCTGGGCTGGACAGCTTCAATTATGAAGAGAGACTGGACAGACTAAAGTTATCTTCCTTTGAGCAGAGAAGATTGTTAGGAGATATGATTGTGATTTATAAAATTATGAGGGACATTGATAGGCCAGTCAGGAAGTAACTGTTCACCTTGGTGAATTGATCAATGACCAGGTGACAGATTTAAGGTAAGAGCAAATGGTTCAGAGGAAATGTTTGGAAAATGTTTTTGTTTTACTCAGAAGATAAAACATAGAACATAATAGAGAAGGACAGGCCCTTCAGTGTGGTGGAAATCTGAACACACTGCTCATAAGGTTGGAAAAAACACTAATAACATTTAAGTAGTAATTTTAATGTGCACTTATGATGCTAAGACATACAAGGCTATGGACCAAGTGCTTAAAAATAGGTTTAAAATAGTTAGCTGGTTGTTTTCGACTGTCTCAGACTCTATGTGCTGAAAGGCCTTTTTCTGTGCGGTAGTCATCTATGGTGCTGGTCTGGGTATGCTCTCTGCATTCTTCATAGAACTAGGCCTGATCCCTTGGCTTGATGTCAATGATGCAATGGAAGCTCAGGTTGCTATTATCATAGTTCTGAATGGCACGGTGCAAAAGAGCTTCCAGAGTTCCACAGTAATTTTTCAAACTGTCCTCTGATGCACTGTTGGAGTTTACAACATAGATCACAGAAAAGTACAGCATAGAACAGGCCCACGGTGTTGCGCCGAGGATTATTCATAATCTAAAATAAAGTAACCTAACATATGCACCCCTCAACTCACTGCTGTCCATGTGCATGTCCAGCAGTCACTTAAATATCTGTAATGACTCTGCATCCACCACCTACGCAATGCATTCCACGTATTCACAATTCTTTGCATAAAGAACCTAGCTCTGATGTCTCTTCTATACCTTCCTCCTAATATCTTAAAACTATGACCTCTCGTGCCAGTCAATCCTGCCCTGGGGAAAAGTCTCTGGCTATTGACTCTATCCATGCCTTTCATTACCTTGTTAAAAAATCACACAACACCAGGTTATAGTCCAACAGGTTTAAGTGGAAGCACACTAGCTTTCGGAGCGCCGCTCCTTCATCAGGTGATTGTGGAGGACACAATTCTAAGGCAAATTTCTAACTGAAATTATACATTGTAAAATACCTTGATTGTCTGTTGAGTCTTTCATCTGTTCGAATACCATGATAGTTTCACTTCTTTTGTGTGTAAATCACAAACCTTTTCTTAACTTGCATTCTCAGGTTAGCTGTAACAATTGATGTTAGCTGAACAATATCATTACCTTGTATACCTCAATCAGATCACCTCTCTTCCTTCTTCTCCAGAGAGAAATGTCTGAGCTTTTTAAGACAAGCCCTCCAGTCCAGGCACCATCCTGGTAAAACTTCTTTGCACCCTCTCCAAAGTCTCCGTATCTTTCCTATAATAGTTATAGAGATGTATAGCATGGAAACAGACCATTCGGTCCAACTTGTCGATGCCGGCCAGATATCCCAACCCAATCTAGTCTCACCTGCCAGCACCCGACCCATATCCCTCCAAACCCTTCCTATTCATAATACCTATCCAAATGCCTCTTAAATGTTGCAATTGTATTAGCCTCCACCACTTCCTATGGCAGCTCTAGGGTGATCAGAACTGGACACAATATTTGAAGTGTTGTCTCACCAGGGTCTTGTAGAGCTGCAGCAAAACCTCGCGACTCTAAAACTCAATCCCCCTGCTAACGAAAGCCAAAACACCACATGTTTTCTTAACAACCATATCCACTTTGGGTGGCAACTTTGAGGGATCTATGTACTTGCACACCCAGCTCCCTCTGTTCCTCCACACTGCCAAGAATCCTGTCTTTAATCCTATATTCAACATTCAAGTTCGACCTTCCAAAATGCATCACTTCGCATTTATCCAGGTTGAACTCCATATGCCATTTCTCAGCCCAGCTCTGCCTCTTGTCTATGTCGCGCTACAGCCTGCAATAGCCCTTAATACTGTCAACGGCACCTCCAACCTTTGTGTCATCTGCAAATTTACTAACCCACCCCTCAACCTCCTCATCCAAGTCAATAATAAAAACTATGAAGAGCAGAGGCCCAAGAACAGAGCCCTGCGGGACCCCACTCAACACTGACCTCCAGGCAGAATACTTTCCATCTACAACCACTCTCTGCCTTCTGTCAGCCAACCAATTCTGAGTCCAGATAGCCAAATCTCCCTGTATCCCATACCTCCTGACTTTATGAATGAGCCTACCGTGGAGAACCCTATCAAATGCCTTGCTGAAGTCCATACACACCACATTCACTGCTCGACCTTTGTCGACTTGACTCGTCACCTCCTCAAAGAACTCAATAAGATTTGTGAGGCATAACCTGACCCTCACAAAGCCATGCTGACTGCCTTTAATCACAATATGCTTTTCCAAATAGTCATAAATTCTATCCCTCAGAATTCTTTCCAAAACTTTGCTGAACACAGACCTAAGACCGACTGGTCTATAATTGCCAGTGATTTCCCTATTACCCTTCTTGAAAAGTGGAACAATATTCGCCTCCCTCCAATCCTCCGGTATGATTCCTGCGGAGAGTGAGGAAGCAAAGATCTTCGCCAACGGCTTACCAACCTCCTTTCTCAATTCCCAGAGCAGCCTGGGATAAATCTGGTCTGGCCCTGAGGACGTTTCAATCGTAATGTTGGTCAAAATTTTCAGTATATCAATCTTGATATGTTAAGTCTGTTTCCCAGGTCCTCAAAGTTCTCATTCACAACATGGTCTCTTTCCTTAGTGAAAATCGAACCAAAAAACTCATTTAGGGCTTCCCCTATCTGCTCAGACTCCATGCACAAGTTCCCTACGCTATCACTGACCATTCTCTTATTTCTCATGTATGAGTAAAATGAGTTTGACTCAGGTATGAGCTTGATGAGGTTTCACTTTGTGCTGGGATTGGCACTGCAAACACAAAACTACAAATCAATCATTCTCAGGATGGCATCATTCATCTTCTAACTATTGTCACTGTCAGCGTCCTTGCTACTGTCTGTGAGTCAGCCAGCTCACTTCATTGCCCATGTCAAGGTTGGCCCTTCTAGGGTCCGAGTTGCCAGACAACATCAAAACATCTATGTGCTGTTTGATGTCTGGCAATCAATGATCTTCTATCACAAGATCATAAGGAGTAGTAGGAGCAGGCCATTCCTCCCATTGAGTCTGTCCAGCCATTAAATATGATCTCATTGTGGTCTGAACTGTTCTGCTTACTGCCATCCCACCTCTCCTTCCGTTAAAAAGCACGCAGAATCAAAGCTTCATGAACAGAGGAATAAAGCATTAAAAAAACAAGTTATGTTAAACATTATAATGCAATGGTTTGGTTTAAATTGGTATACTGAAGCAAGTCTGCATGTCAAAGAAGATTTATTACAAGGACAGATAAGACGGAGGTTCTCTGTACAGCCATAGAGATATAGAGCTGTACAGCATGGAAAGCGGCCTTTCAGTTCAACTTGACCATGCTCACCAGATATCCTAGATTAATCTAGTCCCAGTTGCCTGCATTTGGCCCATATCTCTCTAAACCCTTCCTATTTGTATATATATCCAGATGCCTTTTAAATGTTGCAATTGTACCAGCCTCCACCACTTCCTCTGGCAGATCATTCCATACATGTACCTCCCTCTGCATGAAAAAAATTGCTTCACAGATCCATTTTAAATCTTTCCCTTCTCACCTTAAACCTCTAGCTTTGGACTCCACCACTCTGGGGGAAAATACCTAGTCTATGCATCCTAACCATGCCCCTCATGATTTTATGAACCTCTTTCAGGTCATCCCTCAGCCTCTGACAATCGAGGAAAAACAGCTTCAACCTATTCAGCCTCTCCCTGTAACTCAAACCATCCAATCCTGGCAACATGCTTGTAAATCCTTTCTGAATCCTTTCTGATTTTTGAGTGGGAGCAGCGACCGAGTTGAGGTGAACCCGGGAGACTACAGCTAAGGTAAGAGTTTTTTTCAAAATTACTTACCTGTAGCGGGCATCGGTGTTTTGTTTTCTCTCTCCTTCACAGAAAGAGCGGGAGCAGCAGAGGAAGTGACGGCAAGCAGAGGGGCAGCCGGGAAGGAGAACTGTGAGTATAAATACTCACTGTTTCACCACCAACGGTCATTTGAGTGGGAGCAGCGGCCGAGTTGAGGTGAACCCGGGAGACTACAGCTAAGGTAAGAGTTTTTTTCAAAATTACTTACCTGTAGCGGGCATCGGTGTTTTGTTTTCTCTCTCCTTCACAGAAAGAGCAGGAGCAGCAGAGGAAGTGACGGCAAGCAGAGGGGCAGCCGGGAAGGAGAACTGTGAGTATAAATACTCACTGTTTCACCACCAACGGTCATTTGAGTGGGAGCAGCGGCCGAGTTGAGGTGAACCCGGGAGACTACAGCTAAGGTAAGAGTTTTTTTCAAAATTACTTACCTGTAGCGGGCATCGGTGTTTTGTTTTCTCTCTCCTTCACAGAAAGAGCGGGAGCAGCAGAGGAAGTGACGGCAAGCAGAGGGGCAGCCGGGAAGGAGAACTGTGAGTATAAATACTCACTGTTTCACCACCAACGGTCATTTGAGTGGGAGCAGCGGCCGAGTTGAGGTGAACCCGGGAGACTACAGCTAAGGTAAGAGTTTTTTTCAAAATTACTTACCTGTAGCGGGCATCGGTGTTTTGTTTTCTCTCTCCTTCACAGAAAGAGCGGGAGCAGCAGAGGAAGTTGGAATGAGCTGCCAGAGGAAATGGTGGAGGCTGGTACAATTGCAACATTTAAGAGGCATTTGGATAGGTATATGGAGGATAGTGGGTTAGTGTAGTTTAGGTGGGCTTGGATCGGCGCAACATCGAGGGCCCAAGGGCCTGTACTGCGCTGTATTCTTCTATGTTCTATGTTCTATGTTCTATGAACCCTTTAAATTTCACAACATCCTTCTAATAGGAAGGAGTCCAGAATTGAATGCAGTATTCCCAAAGTGGCCTAACCAATGTCCTGTACAACCTCAATATGACATCCCAGTTCCTAAACTCAATGCTCTGACCAAAAAAGGAAAGCATACCAAACATCTTTCTTCATAGTCCTGTCTACCTGCAACTCTATTTCAAGGAACTATGAGCCTGCACTACAAGGTATCATTGTTCAGCAGAATTCCCCAGGACCTCACTAGTAAGTGTGTAAGTCCTGCCCTGGTTTGCCTTTCCAAAATGCAGCACCTCACATTTGTCTAAATTAAACTCCATCTGCCACTCTTCAGCCCATTGGCCCATGTGATCAAGATCCTGTTGTAGTCTGAGGTAACCTTCTTCACTGTCCACTACACCTCCAATTTTGGTGCCATCTGCAAACTTACTAATCGTACCTCCTTTGTTCAGATTCAAATCGTTTATATAAATGATGAAAAGCACTGGACACCATATCAATCCTTGTGGCACAACCCTGGTCACTGGCTTCCAGTCTGAAAATCAAACCCCAATCATCACTCACTGTCTGTCTTCAACTTGCAAGCCAGTTCTGTATCTAAATAGTTAGTTCTCCCTGAAACCCACGTGGTCTAATCTTGCTAACTAGTCTACCATGTGGAACCTTGTTGAACGCCATACTGAAGTTCATATAGATTACATCCACTGTTCTGCTTTCATCAATCCTCTTCGTTACTTCTTCAAAATAATCAATCAAGTTTGTGAGACACGATTTCCCATGCACAAAGCCAGGTTGACTATCCCTAATCAGTCCTTGTCTTTCCGAATACATGTAAATTCTGTCCCTCAGGATTCCCTCCAACAACTTGCCAGCCACTGATATCAAGCTCAGCGCTCTATTGTTCCCTGGTTTTTCCTTACTACTGTTTTTAAATAGTGTCACCATGTTAGCCAACCTCCAGTCTTACAACACCTCACCTCTGACTATGAATTATATAAATATCACAGTAAAGGGCCCAGCAATCACTTCCCTTGCTTCCTACAAAGTTCTAGGGTACTCTTGATCAGGTACCAGGGATTTATCCACCTTTATGCATTTCAAGCACTTCCGCCTCTGTAATACCGATATTTTTCAAGTTATCGCTGTTTATTTCCACAAGTTGTGTAAATTCCATATGCTTCTCCATAGTAAACACTGATGCTAAATACTCATTTAACATCTCCCCATCTCCTGTGGTTCCACACAAAGGTGGCCTTGCTGATCTTTAAGATACACTATTCTCTCCTTACTTATCCTTTGGTTCTTAAATGTATTTATAGAATCCCTTTGGGTTCTCCTTAACCCTATTTGCCAAAACCATCTCATCTCCCCTCTTTGCCCTCCAGATTCCTTTAAGGATATTTCTACTACCTTTACATTCTAAGGATACACTCAATCTCTGCTGTCTGTACCTGACATATACTTTGTTTTTCTTGACCAAAACCTCAATTTCTCTAGCCATCCAGCATTCCATACATCTACTACCTTACCCTTCACCCGATCAGGAACATAAATCTGATGAAATTGGAAAAAGTGCAGAAATGGTTAAACAGGAGAAATGCTGAATGTTCGTGAAGGAATAAATAGGGAATGGAACTATTTTCACAGGCAAAAATGTTTGCAAAGATTAATGAGAATAGCTCCAGATAGGAGGAACTTGAGCTACATTAATAGTTTAAAGAAGTTGGCACTGTTTTTCTTGGAGAAGGCTGACAGATTTTATAAAAGCATTTGAACCATGTAGGGTCTCGATCTAGAAAAGAATTGTTCCAATTGACAGTAAGACAGAGAACAAAGGTTGGTACAAATTTAAGGCAACTGACACACAAGCAAAATCTTTTACCTGCACCATATAGTCTGGATCTAAAAAGCACTGTAGAGCAGAGAATTGAGAATTGAGGCATATTAACCAGAAAAGGAGAATGTGCGAGATTAGAGGGAATTTTTTTTAAAAAAATCATAGAATCTCTAAAGTGTGAAAGCAGGCTGTTCAGTCTATTAAGCTGCACTGACACTCAGAGGAACATCCAAACCAGACCTGTCCTTTCCCCCCAACCCTACCCCTACATTTTCCATGGCTAATCCACCTACCCTGAGCATTCCTGAACACTATGGGCAATTCATCATGGCCAATCCACCTCAACTGCATATCTTTGGAGGAAACCCAAGCACCCAGGGGAAATCCATGCAGACTCAGGAAGAACGTGCAAACTATTAATGTAGCAAGTCACCTGAGGCTGGAAGTGAACTCAGGTCCCACACACTGTGAGGCAGCAGTGCTAACCACTCAGCCACTGTACTACTCTATTGGGGAAGGTAAAAGGTATAGCATCAGGTGAATGCTCATTCAGAGAGACAATGAAAATGTAACAGGCTGAAGGGCTTTCTTCTTATCCTGTAACAATCTTGTGATTCAATGAATCGGAAGGTACAGGCAAGAAAATTGAAGATAAACTGATAACATTATTGTTTTCATTATTCCTTTTTTTGTCAAGCAGAGTACTGTTAAGATTTGGTTTGGAGGTGCCAGTGTTGGACTGGGGTGGACAAAGTTGGACCAGGTTATAGTCCAACAGGCTTATTTGGAAGCACTAGCTTTCAGAGTGCTGCTCCTTCATCAGGTGGTTGTGGAGTATAAAGTTGTAGGACACCAGAATTTATAGCAATAGTTTACAGTGTGATGTAACTGAAATTATATATTGAAAAAGACCTGCGTTGGCTCTCTCACCTTTTAGAATGGACACGTTGGTTTCAGTTCTTTCAGATGTAAATCCCAGAACTTTATTAAAGTTACATTCTCAAGCGAACTTTAACAATAGGTGCCATATTGGCCCAAATAATGCATTGAAGGTGTGAGGTGCTCTGTACGAGGCTGTCTGTGTGTGCCCCAATGTTCAGACTGACTCTGATCTAAAAAAGGGATTTACAGAACCTTCCAGGAGAAAGTGAGGACTGCAGATGCTGGAGATCAGAGCTGAAAATGTGTTGCTGGAAAAGCGCAGCAGGTCAGGCAGCATCCAAGGAGCAGGAGAATCGACGTTTCGGGCATGAGCCCTTCTTCAGGAAAGAAGAAACGTCCGAAATGTCGGATTCTCCTGCTGCTTGGATGCTGCCTGATCTGCTGCGCTTTTCCAGCAACACATTTTCAGCATTTACAGAACCTTACATGGATTCATGCAGTTTTTGAGCAAAATAAAATGTAATTCTGCAGCTACAAATTTTAACGTTAAGATTTGGAATTAACTACCAGAAATGGATGCCAACAATTTCATGACTGAGTTTCAAAATGGATTTGAATAAAAAACGTCAAAGAAAAAATCTTTTGTCATAGAAAGAATAAATTGGACAGATCTTTCAAAGAGCTGGTCTAGGCAGACATGCTTAATGACATGCTTAATTCCATCTATGCTGTGTAATTCTACCATTTAAGACTGAGGCACAGCAAACAAGGCATGATAATTTTGCTGTCGATTATCATTCCCACTGACTGACATTCCAGGCTGGATTTTCAAACAAGTGCAATAACTTGTTTTGGGCAGCACGGTGGCACAGTGGTTAGCACTGCTGCCTCGCAGCGCTAGAGACCTGGGTTCAATTCCCGCCTCAGGCGACTCTGTGTGGAGTTTGCACATTCTCCCCGTGTCTGCGTGGGTTTCCTCCGGGTGCTCCGGTTTCCTCCCACAATCCAAGAATGTGCAGGTCAGGTGAATTGGCCATGATAAATTGCCCGTAATGTTAGGTGAAGGGGTAAATGTAGGAGAATGGGTCTGAGTGGGTTACACTTCGGAGGGTCGGTGTGGATTTGTTGGGCCCAAGGGCCTGTTTCCACACTGTAGGGAATCTAATCTAAAAACTGGCTGATGCCCTGTTTGCCTGCTTTCAGATGTAAATGGCAGTGACTCCACTAGCTCTGAAACCCCAAACTGGGCGCAGTGAAGCCTTTTCATTAGTTTCACTTATTTGATGACATAATGTGTTCCACAGACAACCCGCCCTCCCAAAACTAACTACAGCCTACAACCCAATGAAGATTGCACTGTATTCTGTAGGCAGTAGGAAGCCAGTCCTCCAGGCAGCCAATTTTCAAATCATTCTCACACCCATTTCTACAAGCAAGAGAAAATCTGGTCCTCCAAGTCAGAAGCAGAGTTTTGAAATAGCCAACGATATGCAGGAAACTAAACTATAATTCAAAATTGAGTTAAGTAAAAAAAGTGCAACCTACCTTATATACATAAGGGTTCTTGCGTGAATCTGTGAGGATGTCAAACTTTGTATAAAGATCATTGAGGAGGTTAACAATTTTCATAGCTCCCTCAGCTGAGGCATGTTTACTACAGAATGTGTTGAATCCAACAATTCCACTGAAAAGGATAGTTACATTATCATATCGTTTAGCAGGAATTGGGCGTTTATGTCTCAACTCATTGGCAACAGAATGGGGAAGAACGGAGTACAGCAACCTGGAAAAAATAAATCGACATTCAGATGAATGGAATGTTTTCAATAATCATTAAAAATCGAAATTTCATAATTAACTTTAAGCCATACTTTAAAAATAGTAACAAATCATTTTTCTCTACTTTTACCTCAATACTGACTTCTTTAGCAGTCAATGTAATTAAAAATCAGTCCTGTTCAGAATTACATTCAAAATATAAACTGTTATCAATATTCCATTGGACAGGTCATTTTGGTGTGGTGGAAGAGAGCTTGACTAAGTTGAAAATGTTATAATTCAAACAAAAATATTGCATATGCAGATTCAAGCTACTTTGTTTACTGTTCAAGTAATATAGAATTGAAGCATAGAACAGGATTTTTCAAATGTCAAAGTTTCCTGTTCCTCCAGTTGATAAGGGGAATGCATTCCTACTGCTACCTCAGAGCCAATTAATGCTGGAAGAAGCATTAAATGTTTGGAGTTGGAACTTCAGTCCTTTACGTGGGAGGAAATCCTGCCTCAGGGTGTTTATGGTCAATAAGATTGGCCAGCAACTCTGTAGTCACAGAAACAGCATAGCCAAAATGGGAATACCAGGAGTCCCCAGATTCAAAGACCCAGAGTTCCTAACCAGGTAAGTACAGGTCGTCTAACAAGGAAGGAGGTGAGACACAGTGAGGTTGAGTTGTTGACGCACCTGCAGGAGATGGAGGTCAAGCAGCACCTATGGGAGGGCAGGGCAAACCTTGTGGACAGGCTCTCGAATGTGGAGTAGAAATCCTTGAAGAAGGTATCACTTGTCCCTTCTCATCTGGAAACAGGATAATTTGCTGGGCTTCATTCTTGCTCATGAAATCCTGGCAGCTTCAAAAATTGATATAATACAGGAAAAGAGCAAAAAAACTGCCTCACAGTACCAGGGTCCCATGTTCGATTCCAGCCTCAGGCGACTTGTGTGTGGAGTTTGCACATTCTCCCAGTGTCTGCGTGGGTTTCCACCCACAGTCCAAAGGTGTGCAGGTCAGATGAACTGGACATGCTAAACTGCCCATCATGTTAAGTGCATTAGTCAGAGGGAAATGGGACTAGGTGGGTTACTCTTCGGAGGGTCAGTGTGGACTTGTTGGGCCGAAGGGCCTGTTTCCACACTGTAAGTAATCTAATCTATTCCTGAACTCTATTCAGGCCTCTACCTTATTCTCTCTCATAAGGCTGTAATGTTCTCCCTTATCAGCTACACTACTCTCCCATCTCTTACACACCTCTCTATCTTGACTGAAATATCTAAATGCCCAAATGTTAAGCTGCCAGTCTTTTCCCACTCTCAACCAAGACTCAGCAAAAGCTACAACATCATAGTTATAAACTAGTAAAACATGTTCTAAGTTCATCTAGATTGTCTGTCATGCTCCTCACATTTAGAAAAATACATGTCACACTACCACTCCTGCTGTTTTCCGTAACCTCTCCCTGTCAGATCTTCCTCTTAGTCTTAGTGGCCTGAATTTCTGATTCCTCCTTGATGATGTTACTTGCTGATCTATTGCTCTGGTAGCTCCAGCTTCCCCACCACCACCAAAACCTCACCCACTAGTTTAAGACATCCTAAATGCCAATAGCAAAACTTCTAGCCAGGATTTCAGTGTTTAGATGCAAATTCCACCTGCCGTGGAAGATCTTCCAATGGTCCACATATCTGAAACCCTCCATCCTACACCAACTCTTTTTAACTTTATTATCTTCCTATTCCTAGCTTCACTAGCACATGGCACAGGGAGTAATCCTATGATTACAGCTGTAGAGATCCTGTTTTTCAACTTGCTACCTAAACTCCTTTTGCAGGGCCTTATCTTTCTGCCAATGTCATTACTATCAATATGCACCACAACATCTGGCTTCTCATCCTTTCCCTTCAGAACAGCCTTGGCCCACTGAGAGACATATCCCACCCTGGCACCAGAGAGGTAACATACCATCACAGAGTCTCACCTGTAGCCACAGAAACACCTATTTTTTGCCCCTGTCTATGGAGTCCCCTATCACGACTGATCACCTATACTTTGATCCTCCAGGTGTACAACAATGCCAGTCATGTTGCTTCTGATCTGGCTGCAGCTGTTGCTCCCTCCCTACACCCCCAAACTTTGTGTAGCCCTCACTGGTGTGACAGCCAGCTTGCCATCAGTGACATTCTGACCCTTCTGGATGCTCCATACTGAGTCCAGCTGCAACTCCAGGAGCTCCATGAAGCAAATCAGGAGCTCTAGCTGAACACACTTCTTGCCACTTTGAACCCAAACAAATTAATCAACCTTATCAACTACAGACAATAACTATGTACTTCTATCTTTTTTCAAACACAACTCACTCAGTCTGCAAATCTGTTCCTGAAAAACCAAACCTATGTCATTTTCTGAGTCGAGACATTACCTTTCGAGCTTAGGTTTGCTCTTAAATTGAGCTCTGCATGACTGATGTCTACCGTCGGGTTTGTTCTCCTTTGTTCTGTTGCTGCTTGGAGTAACATTGGTTCAGGTCCCACTCTTCAGGTATTCATCCTGCTGCTGCTGTTCAGCCCGGGATTCACTGTCCTTCTCTCTATTGCGATAGCTCTCGCTGCTCGGACTGATTTCCTGTTTTCAGGAATCTCTGGACCTGTATGCCAAATCCCTTTGTAATATTAAAGCTTCTCAGGGTTCTGCCATTTACTGTAAACATGCCTCTGTGTTAGATCTTCTAAAATGCATCACCTTACATTTGTCCACATTAAATTCTATCTGCCATTTCTCCATCCAATCTCTAGCTTACCGATATTCTGCTACATCATCTGGCAATCCTCCTCATTATCCGCAGCTCCCCCAATCTTTGTGTTGCCAGCAAACTTACTCATCAGGCCACCTACATTCTCCTCCTAATCAATACATACATTGCAAACAACAGGGTCCCAATACTGATCATTATTTGTCCACTTAAGAGTCTCAACTGGGGTGAGGCAGTTTGGTTATCTCAGACCTTGGCCAACCCATCATAAAATGGTGAAGAGATCTAGGCAAGTAGAAAAACGTCATTCAGGATCTTCCTGGCCCTCCCTCACCTGCAAACATAATTGTGGGGAATGAGAACATTTTGCCTTTGGATTGGTCTCCATCAATTCTGTAACCATTCAGCCCATTTTTTTCATCTGCTGACTCTCTACAAGAAGTAAGTTTACAAGTTGCACCCGTCTTGTTTCTGCAGCTCTGCAAATTCTCTTATGAAAGCCATAATTGTATTTACTTTCATGACAGGATTACGCTTCCGATCCTAACCACTCACTGTTCAAAAGATTCTTCTGTTTGCTGTTGCTGTTTTCGCCAACCACCTTAAATCTGTGCCATCAGGTTATTGTACTTCCACCAATGCGAGCTGTTCCTCATCCACTATGTCCAAACTCTCATGAGTATGACTATTATCTCTTCAATCATCAGCCCCTAGAGGAGTCACCTAAGATAGACAGCAGTACCTGTTGGAGTGAGAAACTGAGAAGGACCTCAACATGGGTAGTCAACAGTACCTAAAGGAACTGCTAAAAGAAGGATCCTGAGACTAGCAGTCAGCTGCACCTAGAGAAGCATATGAGAAAAAAATCCTGCTTTCTGTTTTATTATGTCCAGTTTGAAGTAAATAGTCTGGAATTTGGTTTAAGACATGGCTGTGAGGTATGCCCATCCTATGCCAGGTTAGAGGTCGTGGGCACCTCATCGTGTTATGGAGCAGATCAAACCCCTCAAAATATATTTAGAGGGTAGCCTGACCCCAAAAGTTTCTTATTTTAGAAGGCAAGTGTAAGGCATTGTGTCTTGGATCTAATTTGATTGGTCAAACTAGCAGGCTTCAAACAAAACACACCTTTTTGTTTCAAGATCGCAACATTCCAAAAACACATCCGTGGCAGAAGCCAATTCAGTAAAACACATTGTCTTATATTCAACATTTCTCTCATCCTGGGGGAAAGAACATCAAGAGAAAACTCAGATGCAGAGCACGAGGAACAGCAAGAGCGCAAGCAGGAGAGAACGCAAGTGCTTTGCTGTAGCAGAGAGAGTCGTATGGCACCTTCCAAACTCCTAGGAGAAAGTGAGGTCTGCAGATGCTGGAGATCAGAGCTGAAAAATGTGTTGCTGGAAAAGCGCAGCAGGTCAGGCAGCATCCAAGGAGCAGGAGAATCGACATTTCAGGCATAAGCCCTTCTTCAGGAGAAGGGCTTATGCCTGAAACGTCGATTCTCCCGTTCCTTGGATGCTGCCTGACCTGCTGCGCTTTTTCAGCAACACATTTTTCAGCATCTTCCAAACTCCTACAGCTACTGGAAGTTAAACTGAAATCCTGGTTTTGGGGGACCTGCTTCTATTGTTCCAACCCTTTTGAGAAAAGACAAAGCGAGCTCGACTCAGAAAAGACAGTTCATCTCCAACTTTACAACACTGCTTTCAAAAGAAACATGACAGTATAAATCCTTCTTAAAGGCCCCCATCTCATAAAACCTCACCCTTTAAAGAAAAATAAACTGTTGATCTACAAAGATGCCTTCATTTTTAAAATCTCTAATCTCAAGTTATTAGGATGCACATTACATTGACTCTAAGCATGCGACCATTTGATACTACAGTCTAATTCACTTCATTTCTTCCACCACCGAACACCTTTGACTTCCTTCATCACAGGTGTGACAACATCTTGCCAATTACGTTTGCTCACCCTGCCAAGTATATAGTATTAAAATTGACTGGCTGCCATAATAAGCTCTATCCAAATAGTCTGGATTATTTATCCAACTGTCTCAGACACAACATCAAGTCAAGGTCGCTTTCTCAAATATGGAATACTTCTGTTGATGAAAAATACCCAAAAGGTCTTTCTGTCTTCTCATTGTCATCTTGCAACAGTAGAGAACCAACACCTTTGTCACTCACACTGATAACCACTTTGAATGGCTTTGCATAATTAGGTGTGGCTAACACAAGGGTAGTCGTTAACACAGTTTTCAGGTGGTCAAATGCCTTCTGACACTCTTCCAAAACATGGTCCAAATGTTCCTTCCATGTGTGACCAAAAAACCACCAGATCGTCTATGGACACCACACAATTTGATTAGCCCAAAATGACCTTTTTGGTCAGTCTTTGAAAGGTGGCTGGTGTATTCTTCATACCAAATAGCACGACTTTAAATTAGTGCAGTTCATTCGGTGTCACGAAAGCCAACATTTCCTTCACCTTCAGATAAAAGTACCTGCCAGTATCCTCTGAGTAAATCCAATTTCTAATTACAAATGTCTTGTCCCGCATTCTCAGCACATATTCCAAATGTGGAATGGGTTACGAATCAGATGTTGTAATTGCATTGACATTGCAATAGTCCAATCATAGTTGTGTGGTACCATCTGCTTTTGACACCATTACAACTCCTTTCATTGCAACTCACTTCCATTATATTGTCTTTGAGCATACGTTCAGGCCATCCTCAAGTTTACGCTGCCAAAATACCACCAACATGTCTCTTGGACAAGAATGCCCCAGCTGTCACACATTTCATTAGCATGTCAGCCTTCCATTTCTTCCTCTCCCACCAATGCAACCAGTACCCTTCCAACAACACACTCATTCAATTGGCTGAACTGGTTCAATCCTCCCACTTCCTTCAAACCAAAGAGGTAGCCATGGGATATGCCTGCCTCTTTGACGGGTATGTGCAACCATCCATCTTCCGCAGCTACACTGGCACCATTTCCCACCTTTTTCTCCGCTACATCGATGGCTGTATCAGCCCCACCTCATGCGGCCATGAGGAGGTTGAACAATTCATCACCTTCACGAATACCTTCGACCCTGACCTCACATTCACCTCGCCCATCTCGGACATGTCCCTCCCCTTCCTAGACCACTCCTTCTCTGGCAAACGACTCAACAAACCCAACAACTCCTACAGCTCCTGGGGTATACCTCCTCCCAATCCCTCTCCTTTAAAAACATCATCCCTTCCTCCTAATTCCTCTGCCTCCACCATAACTGCTCCCAGAAAGAGCAATTCCACTCCAGAACAACCCAGATGGCCTCCTACGTCAAGGACGACTTCCCTTCCCACGCAGTCAACGATGCCCTCCACAGCATCTCCTCCACTTCCAGCTCCTCTACCTTTGAACCCCACCCCTCCAATCGCAACAAGGACAGAACCACCCCGTCTCCACCTTCCACCACCACCCTCTGGATACAATGCATCATCTTTCACCATTTCTGCCACCTACAATCAGACCCCGCCACCGGAGATATATTTCCCTCCCCAACCCTTTCAGCATCCTGCAAAGACCATTCCCACCGCAAATCCCTCGTTAGGTCCATGCCCCTCCACCAGCCCATGCTCCCCTCCCAGCACTTTCTCTTGCTGCTGCAAGGTATGTAAAACCTGCACCCACACAACCCCCTCACATCCATCCAAGGTCCCAAAGGATCCTTCCACAGAGAGCAGAGATTTTCTTGCACATCCAAATGCCTCATCTACTATATCTGTTGCTCTCAATATGGTCTCCTCTACACTGGGGAGACAAGACGCCAACTTGAAGAACATTTCAGAGGACTTCCAGGTCACATGGGCCAATCAAGCCCACCGTCCTGTGGCTGAACACTTTAATTCCCCCTCTCACACCAACAATATGCAAGTCTTGGGCCTCCTCCACCGCCAAATCCAGCACCTGGAGGAAGAACGCATCATCTTCCACCTTGGAATGCTCCAACCACATGGGATGTGAATTTCACAGTTTCCTCATTCCCCCTCCTCCCACCTTATCCCAGATCCAACCCACCAACTTGGCACCACCCTCTTAAACCGTCGTATCTGTCCATCTTCCTTCCCATCTATCCACTCTATCTTCCATTCCGATCTATCACTTTCTCCCCCCACCTTCATCTACCTATCACATTCCCAGCTACCTTCCCGCAGCTAACCCCTGTCCCATTTATCTGTCAGCCCCTTCGACACCCCCTCTCATTCCTAATGAAGAGCTTATGCTAGAAACATCGACTCTCCTGCTCTTCGGATGCTGCCTGACCTGCTTTGCTTTTCCAGTGCCACACTTTTTGACTCTGGATATCAAACAATGATGAGTCAGAATATAGAAAAGAAATAGAGGGCTTGGTAACATGGTGCAATGATAACAACCTCTCTCTCAATGTCAGCAAAACTACAAAAATAGATAATTAACTTCAGAAAGAATGGAGGAGAGCATGCTCCCATCTACATCAACGGCCCTGAGGTGGGGAGGATCAAGAGCATCAAGT
The DNA here is from genome assembly GCF_004010195.1 of Chiloscyllium plagiosum. Classification (NCBI taxonomy): domain Eukaryota; kingdom Metazoa; phylum Chordata; class Chondrichthyes; order Orectolobiformes; family Hemiscylliidae; genus Chiloscyllium; species Chiloscyllium plagiosum. Next base: position 68,588,095 of record NC_057728.1, on the reverse strand, counting down.
TCATTGAAGTGACAAAAACTGACAACCTGTCCTCGACCTCTCGTATAGAGATAACAGTCAAGAAGGCACAGCAACACCTCAGCTTCCACAGATGGATTCAGAAATTTGGAATATCCAGAAGGACACTCAACAACTTTGAGAGATACGCCATAGAAAGCATACTATCCTGGTGCACAATGGTCTTGTACAGCAGCTACTCTGGCCAGGACCATTATAAACGACAGAAGATTGTGTGTACAGCCCAGACCATCACAGAAGCCAACCTCCTATCCATGGATTCCATTTACAATTGTTGTTGCCACAGAAAGTATACCGACGTCATCAAAGACTTCTCCCACCCCAGTAAAAGTGTCCTCCAATCGCTCCCATCAGGCCGAAGATACAGAAGCTTGAACACACAAAAAAAACCACTCACACACACGTTCAAGAGTTCTTCCCTGTCATTATTAGACTGATGAATGGACTCTCTAACTTCAAATAATGCTGATCTTGCTACTGTTGATCTTGCTTTACACAGTTCCTGTCCAGTGTAATTTGAATGCCTCGCTCTAAGTGTCCTTTGATCTCTATGTCCTTGTTTGCTATGATCTGACTGTGTTGCTTGCAAAACTGACCTTTTCACTGTACTTAAGTACATGTGACTGCAGTAGAAAAATAGAAAATAGGTGCAGGAGTAGGCCGTTCGGCCCACTGAGCCTGCACCACTATTCAAATGATCATGACTGATCATACAAATTCAGTATCCCATTCCCGCTTTCTCTCCATACCCCTGATCCCTTGAGCCGCTAGGGCCACATCCAGCTGCCTCTTGAACATATCAAGTGAGCTGGCACCACATAGAGACATACAGCATAGAAACAGGCTCATTGCCCAAACTGGTGCATGCTGATTAAAATGTCTATCCATGCTAACCCCATTTCTCTGCACTTGACCTATATTCTTTTAAACCTTTCCTGTCCAACTATTTGTACAAATGCCTTTTAAATCTTGTTCATGTAACTGCCTCCACCACTTCCACAGCTCATTCCACATGTGTACCAAAAATAGTTGCCCTTCAGTTTCCCTTTTATTCTTTTCTCTCTTATCTTAAACTAATGCCCTCTAGTCCTCGATTCCCCATCCTCTCCATACCTCTCATGGTCTTATACATTTCTATAAGATCCCACTTTCAATCTCCTATGCTCTAAAGAGAAAAGTCCCAGCTGGTCTAACCTCTCCCTATAACTCAGACCCTTGACTCCTGGCAACATCCTTGTAAATTTCTTCTGCACGCTTTTAAATAACATTCCTCGTATAAAAAGGTGATTAAAACTTAACACAATACTCCAAGTGGGGTCTCACTAATGTTTGAGACAACTGCATCATAACTTTCCAACGTCTAGACTCAGTGCTCTGACTGATAAAGGCCGTTGTGCCAAAAGCCTTCTTTACTGTCCTGTGGGAGAGAATTCTACAGATTCAGAACTCTGTCGACAAATCTTTCATCTCAGTCCTAAATGGCTTGCCCTTTATTCTTAGACTGTGACCCCTACTTTTGGACTTCCCTAACACAGAGAACATTCTTCCCACATCTCGCTTGTCCAGTCCCATCAGGATTGTATATGTTCCTCTGAGATTCCCGTTATTCTTCTAAATTTCAGTGAGTACAAGCCAGTATTTCTTCATATGTCAGCCCTGCCATCCTGGGAATCATCTGGTGAACAAAACTGCACACATTACTCAAGGTGTGGCCTCACCCATAAGGCCCTGTATAACTGCAGCAAGACATCCCTACTCCTAAACTCAAATCCTCTCGCTATGAAGGCCAACATACCACTAGCTTTCTCGCTACTTGGTGCACTTGCATTATAACCTTCAGTAACTATTCCACTATGATACCAGGTCGCACTGGACCTCACCTTTTTCCTAACTACCACCATTCAGATAATAAATCTGCCTTCCTGCTTTTGTCACCAAAGTGGATAACCACACATTTATCAATATTATTTTGCACTTATCAAGTATTTTTCCACTCTGTCAGCCTGACCAAGTCACCCTGCAGCCTCTTAGTATCCTCCTCAGAGCACACACTGCCATCCAGCTTAGTATCATCTGTAAACTTGGAGATGAGGCCTTCAATTCCTTCGTACAAATTATTAATGTATATTGTGAACAGCTAGATTCCCAGCACTGAACTCTGTGGCACACTTGTCACGGCCTGGCACTCTAAAAAGCATCAGTTTATTCTAATTCTTAGCTTCCTCTCTGCTGACTATTTCTCTATCCATGTCAATATATCACCTCTGATATCATCAGCTTTCATTTTCTTTCCTAATCTCTTGCATGCAACTGTGGCAGAAGTCTTTTGAAAGTTAAGATACACAACGTGAACTGATCCTCTCTTGTCCACTCATTTAGTCACATCCACAAAATACACCAGAATGTCAAGCATGATTTCTCTTTCATGAATCCATGATGACTAGGACCGATTCTCATTCCTCTCCAAATGCTCAGTTATTATATTTTAATAATTGACTCCAACATTCTCCCACAACCGATAGCAGGTGAACATAATTGTCAATTTTCTCTCTCCTTCCTTTTATAAACAGTGGAGTTTATAAACCAGTCCAGTGGAACTCTTCCAGAGTCTACAGAATGCTCGAAAATGACCACCAATGCGTACACTATTTCTAAGGCCATTTCCTTATGTACTCAGATGCAGAGCACCAGGCCCTGAGGACTTATCAGGTATTAATCCCATCAATTTCTCTAATACTATTTCCTGACTAGTAAGGATTTCCTTCAGTGCTTGACATTCTGACCCCGAGCATTTCCTGAAGATTTTTTGTGAAGACACATCCAAAGTATTTGATCAGCTGGGTCTGCCATCTCTTTGTTGTCCATTACAAATTCACCTGATTTTAACTTCAAGGGATCTACATTTGTCTTCACCAATCTTTTTTCTCTTCACATATCTATAGAAGTTTTTGCAGTCAGTTTTTCTCTTTCGAATTAAACCTGTTATTCTCCTCTGCTGAATTTTAAATTGCTCCTAATCCTCAGGTCTGCTACTTTTTCTGGCTAATTTCTACACCTCCTCTTTGGTTTTCCCTCGTTAGCCAAGGCTGAGCCACCTTCGCTGTTTTACTCTTACATCAGATAGGAATGGAAATCAAATCAAACTCAGGAATAACTCATACAATGAGTTATGGCATACAGTGGGAAAGAACTTTTTAATCTATCATGGCTGTAGCAGCTCAGTGAATGAGTTACCAATTAGTCCCAGTCATCTACTCTTGGCCCTATAAATTTTCTTCATCAAATGTATATCTAATGCCCTTTTGAAGGTTAGCATTGAATTTGCTTCCACCTCACCTCTAGATTATGCATTCCAAATAACTTGCTGAATCAAACATTTCTCAAGTTCATGCTGGCTTTTTTGAAAATTATTCTAAATCTAAGAGCTCTTGCTAGTGGAATAAAAGATTCTTTCTCCTTGCTATAATCAAAATTCCTCAATTTTTAGCATCTCTATTAAATCAAATCTCAACGTTCTCCCAGTATATGATCTGCTAAAGAGAAAAGTCTGAGTCTCTCTCAGCTGTCCAGATAACACAGTTCCCTTATTCAACGTACTCTCAGCTGTTAGCTTGAAAAATTGTGATATTAATGACAAGACGCATACGAACCCTCTTCCTGATGGTAGCTTACCTGTCTGTCTTTTTCTTTTCATCTTCTAATTCTCGAAGTGTATGTTGTAGCCGATCAGTCAAAATTTCTAGTTCCTGTGTGAGTTTGTACTCTTCTCTGAATTGCTCACCAAGCAAAACAAGATCTCGTGTTGCATCATGTAGTGGGATGTCACTGAGATAAAGGCCTCTCCTGGTTAGATCATCCAGGTTCATCACACTGAATTGAATTTGAGATGATGTTTTAATTATTGAAGAATTTGGTAAAGTGAAAAATGTCACTCGTACTGAAATTTCCAAACCAGTACTACAATACTTTGGAAAGGCAATGCAAAATATTTAAAAGTTCACTTTCTGCCAACATTTTATCACAGTACATTAGCCATCTCAAAGCAGTTAACACTGTTGGAACAGATCATCTATTGCTGTGTACTCAACAAAGAGAGCAAGGAATACAACTCAAAATTTGTCCTTTGCAAAATGCCTCTGTATTGCAGGATTCCAGTTTGTGTGACTGGATTGATAATTGATTTAAGAACAGAAAACACAGTAGCAATAAACTTCAATAAGGAGTGCAACTATAAGAGCACAACAGATAGGAGCAGAGGGAGGCCATTCAGCCCATCAGGTTTGTTCCACCATTCAATGAAAACATGGCTGATGTGATAATCCTGAACTCTGCGTTCCTGCCTTATCCCCAGAAACCAAGATTCCTTTAATGATTAGAAATATGTCAATCATTGGATAGGGATGAAGATAACAGGAACTGATGAGAGGTTTTATGATGGGCTGTTATGTGAGTAGAATTACGCTGAGTCAATCAGGTTTGCTAACAGGTAAAGTTGCAGGAATTTACTAACTGCTGACTCTTCCCAATAATGCATGCATTTGGACAAAACATTCAGGATCAGTAACCTGCACGGATAATTACAAAATACACTTGGCACTGAGACCTGTGTATTAAGATCCCAAGAATGTGTTTTTTTAGCAGAACCTTGAAGATTAACACTGCAGGAAACATAGTGAAGTGGGTCGAAAAGAGTTTCAGTGTAGCCAGCTGCCAACTTCCTCGAGCCAACATTTGGAGTTAATGACAGAAAACACAGTTGAAAAAGAAAGTGATTGAGGTATCTCGAGCAGTTCGACATCTTCTAAGGTAGCAGCAACAGACTGGACAGCGTACAGGCTTTTGTGCCTGGGCTTGTCAGACTCATTTGCAACTATTTTCTTCTTCTTACCATCTCAACCTTCACTTTTCGCTCAAACTTACCTGATAAAGACAACTCTTTAGCAGGAGCCAACTTTGAGAGATTTTGCAAAGATGGCAGAACTTTCAGAGGTAGCATGGCTACAGAAAGGGTTGGTGAGCTTGGAAAGCCATGAGCAGAACGCTCTATGCAGAAAGGAATAGATGGGGAAGCTGGAAGTGTGACACTGATAGCAGCATGGTGTGGGCCAGGAGTGGAACAATGACAGCAGCATGGTGTGGGCCAGGATTGGGACACTGACAGCAGCATGGTGTGGGCTGGGAGTCGGACACTGACAGCAGCGTGGTGTGGGCCGGGAGAGGGACACTGACAGCAGCATGGTGTGGGCCGGGAAGCTGGGAATGGGACACTGACAGCAGCATGGTGTGGGCTGGGAATGGGACACTGACAGCAGCATGGTGTGGGCCGGGAGAGGGACACTGACAGCAACATGGTGTGGTCCGGGAAACTGGGAGTGGGACAGCAACATGGTGTGGTCCGGGAAACTGGGAGTGGGACACTGACAGCAGCATGGTTTGAGCTGGGAGTAGGATACTGACAGCAGTATGGTGTGGGCCGGGAGAGGGACACTGACAGCAGCATGGTGTGGGCCGAGAAACTGGGAGTGGGACACTGACAGCAACATGGTGTGGTCCGGGAAACTGGGAGTGGGACACTGACAGCAGCATGGTTTGAGCTGGGAGAGGGACACTGACAGCAGCATGGTGTGGGCCGAGAAACTGGGAGTGGGACACTGACAGCAGCATGGTGTGGGCCGGGAGTGGGACACTGACAGCAGCATAGTGTGGGCCGGGAGTAGGATACAGACAGCAGCACGGTGTGGGCCGGGAGTGGGACACTGACAGCAGCATGGTGTGGGCCGGGAAACTGGGAGTGGGACACTGACAGCAGCATGGTGTGGGCCGGGAGAGGGACACTGACAGCAGCATGGTGTGGGCCGCGAGTGGGACACTGACAGCAGCATGGAGTGGGCCGGGAGTGGGACACTGACAGCAGGTTGGTGTGGGCCGGGAGTAGGATACCGACAGCAGGTTGGTGTGGGCCAGGAGTGGGACACTGACAGCAGCGCGGCGTGGGCCGGGAGTGGGACACTGACAGCAGCGTGGCGTGGGCCGGGAGTGGGACACTGACAGCAGCGTGGTGTGGGCCGGGAGTGGGACACTGACAGCAGCGTGGTGTGGGCCGGGAGTGGGACACTGACAGCAGCATGGTGTGGGCCGGGAAGCTGGGAATGGGACACTGATAGCAGAATGATCTGAACCAGGAGGCTGAGAGTGGGACACTGACAGCAGCATTGTGCGGGCTGGGAAACTGGGAGTGGGACACTGACAGCAGCGTGGTGTGGGCCGGGAAGCTGGGAATGGGACACTGATAGCAGAATGATCTGAACCAGGAGGCTGAGAGTGGGACACTGACAGCAGCATTGTGCGGGCTGGGAAACTGGGAGTGGGACACTGACAGCAGCATGGTGCAGGCCGGGAAACTGGGAGTGGGACACTGACAGGAGCATGGTGTGGGATGGGAGAGGGACACTGACAGCAGCACGGTGTGGGCCGGGAGAGGGACACTAACAGCAGGTTGGTATGGGCCGGGAGTGGGACACTGACAGCAGCATGGTGTGGGCCGGGAATGGGACACTGACAGCAGCATGGTGTGGGTCGGAAGTGGGCCAATGACAACAGCATGGTGTGGGCCGAGAGAAGGACACTAACAGCAGAATGGTGTGGGCCGGGAAACTGGGAGTGGGACTCTGATAGCAGCATGGTGTGGGCCAGGAATGGGATACTGACAGCAGCATGGTTTCGGCACTGAGAGGGACACTGACAGCAGTATGGTGTGGGCCGGGAGAGGGACACTGACAGCAGGTTGGTGTGGGCCGGGAAGCTGGGAATGGGACACTGACAGCTGCATGGAGTGGGCCAGGCGTGGGATACTGACAGCAGCATGGTTTCGGCACTGAGAGGGACACTGACAACAGTATGGTGTGGGCCGGGAGAGGGACACTGACAGCAGCATGGTGTGGGCCGGGAGAGGGACACTGACAGCAGCATGGTGTGGGGCGGGAGAGGGACACTGACAGCAGCATGGTGTGGGGCGGGAGAGGGACACTCACAGCAGCATGGTGTGGGGCGGGAGAGGGACACTCACAGCAGCATGGTGTGGGCCGGTAGAGGGACACTCACAGCAGCATGGTGTGGGCCACGAGTGGGACTCTGACAGCAGCATATGGGGGCCTGGAGTGGGACACTGACAGCAGCATGGTGTAGGCCGGGAGAGGGACACTGACAGCAGCATATGGGGGCCTGGAGTGGGACACTGACAGCAGCGTGGTGTAGGCCAGGAGTAGGATACCGACAGCAGCATGGTGTGGGCCGGGAGTGGGACACTGACAGCAGCATGGTGTGGGCCGGGAGTAGGATACCGACAGCAGCACGGTGTGGGCCGGGAGTGGGACACTGACAGCAGCATGGTGTGGGCCGGGAATCTGGGAGTGGGACACTGACAGCAGCACGGTGTGGGCCGGGAGTGGGACACTGACAGCAGCATGGTGTGGGCCGGGTGTGGGACACTGACAGCAGCATGGTGTGGGCCGGGAAACTGGAAGAGGGACACTCACAGCAGCATGGTGTGGGCCGGGAAACTGGAAGAGGGACACTGACAGCAGCGTGGTGTGGGCCGGGAAACTGGGAATGGGACACTGACAGCAGCATGGTGTGGGCCGGGTGTGGAACACTGACAGCAGCATGGTTTGGCCGGGTGTGGGACACTGACAGCAACATGGTGTGGGCCGGGAATGGGACACTGACAGCAGCATGGTGTGGGCCGGCAGAGGGACACTGACAGCAGCATGGTGTGGGCCGGGAAACTGGGAGTGGGACACTGACAGCAGCATGGTTTGAGCTGGGAGTGGGACCCTGACAGCAGCATGGTTTGAGCTGGGAGTGGAATACTGACAGCAGCATGGTGTGGGCCACGAAAGGGACACCCACAGCAGCATGGTGTGGGCCACGAAAGGGACACCCACAGCAGCATGGTGTGGGCCACTGACAGCAGCATGGTGTGGGCCGGGAGAGGGACACTGACAGCAGCATGGTGTGGGCCGGGAGAGGGACACTGACAGCAACATGGTGTGGGCCGGGAGTGGGACACTGACAGCAGGTTGGTGTGGGCCGGGAGTGGGACACTGACAGCAGCATGGTATGGGTCGGAAGTGGGCCACTGACAGTAGCATGGTGTGGGCCGGGAGAAGGACACTAACAGCAGAATGGTGTGGGCTGGGAAATTGGGAGTGGGACTCTGATAGCAGCATGGTGTGGGCCAGGCGTGGGATACTGACAGCAGCATGGTTTCGGCACTGAGAGGGACACTCACAGCAGTATGGTGTGGGCCGGGAGAGGGACACTCACAGCAGCATGGTGTGGGCCGGGAGAGGGACACTCACAGCAGCATGGTGTGGGCCGGGAGAGGGACACTGACAGCAGCATGGTGTGGGCCGGGAGAGGGACACTCACAGCAACATGGTGTGGGTCGGGAGTGAGACACAGCAGCATGGAATGGGACGAGATAGGGACTCTGACAGCAGCATGGTGCGGGCCGGGTGTGGGACACTCACAGCAGCATGGAATGGGACGAGAGAGGGACTCTGACAGCAGCATGGTGCGGGCCGGGTGTGGGACACTGACAGCAGCATGGTGTGGGCCGGGAAGCTGGGAGTGTGACACTGACAGCAGCATGGTGTGGGCCGGGAGTGGGATACTGACAGCAGAATGATGTGGGCAGGGAAGCTGGGAGTGGGACACTCTGGTGTATGCTGTTGCAGCAGAGAAGGAAAAATTGAACTTTAATGTTTAAAAAAATTTTATTCTTTGAATGGCACTTATGTACGAATGACAGTACACACCTTCCACTTCTTTTATATTGAATGCATGAGGCAATAAATGGTATTCATTCATTTTTCAATGAATCAATTATTAATCAAGTTTTATAGTGCTCCAAGAGTCTTCGCTCTATCTTTGTCTATGTATATTCTGTTGTCTTTCAGAGACAGGCAACCAAATTTTGCATTCCTGGCATATCATTGGTAAGAAGTAGTGTTAAGTTACTCCAACAGTGGTGTTAGTAATGTTTGATTGCTGGAGTAAATGGGTGCGGGAAGGAGGAGGGAGACCTTTGGTAGTGAGAAAGACACACAACATAACAGCAGACACGTGAAACAAGGTAGCACCAACAGAACACTGGGTCCAGGGGCCTCTGGCTCCAAAGGGTTTCTCCAAATGAGTTTTGAGAAGATTTGTAGCTCACGTTGAGGTTTTGGATGTAGGTTTGCTCGCTGAGCTGCAAAGTTCATTTCCAGACATTTTGTTACCTTACTAGGTAACATGTTCAGTGGGCCCATGCGAAGCAATACTGAAAATTCCTTCTTTCTATTTATAAATTTAAGAGTCAGGAGTCAGAGAAAGAGGGAGCAAGGACAAAAGCAAAAGGTAGAAAAGGGAATCAGAAAAGTGATAGGCAGAGAAACCGAGGACATAACTGAAACAGGTCTATTGAGAAAAACACTGGAAAGGAGACTAACAGTGTTGAAAAGACATGCTTGCAGGCTTTGTGATATAATACACATAGCATTTGCAATATAGTGGGTGACCTAATCACGTAGATAGATGTAAACAAGTTCGATATAACTGGAATTACGGAGACATGGCTATAAGGTGACCAGGGCCGGGAACTGCATGTCCCAGGGTATTCAGTATTTAGGAAAAACAGGCAAAAAGGAAAAAGGTGGTTGAGTATTATTGCTGGTTAAAGAGGAAGTTATCACAATAGTGAGAAAGAATATTCACTCTGACAATGTAAAGTCTCTATGAATAGATTTGAGAATTATCAAGAGGCAAAAACCATTACTGGGTGTCAGAGGCAGAGACCGAGACCCAAACTGCAGTGGTGATGTTGGGAATGGCATTGAACAGGAAATGAGAGATGCATGTGATGAGGGAATATCGGTGATCATGGGTGATTTTAATCTGTACATAGATTAGCCACAATGCTGTAGAAGATGAATTCCTGAAGTGTATACAGGATGGCTTTCTTGACCAATATGTGGAGGAACCAACCAGAGAGCAAGTTATCTTAGACTGGGTAATTTGTAATAAGAAGGGAATCATTGCCAATCTAGCTTTGCGAGACCCCTTAGGGTTGAGTGACCATGACATAATAGAATGCTCTTTATCAAGACGGAGATAATTGTTGATTCAGAGACTAGGGTTCTGAATCTTAATCAAGGAAACTATAAAGATATGAGGTCGAATTGGCCTTGAAAGATCAGCGAGAGTTACTTAAGGGGATGACAGTGGATAGGCATTGTCATTCAGGGAAGGCGTGGGGAACTGCAACAACTATTTTTTTCCTGTCTGGCACAAAAGCAAAATGAGTAAGAGAGCCACTCCATGGCTCACATAGGAAACCGAGATAGTATCCAATCTAAGGAAGCTGTATACATTGGTCAAGAAAAATAATAAGTCTGAGGAGTTATTTAGGAGCAGTTTAGAATTCAGCAAAGACCGACCGAGGGATTGATTAATAGGGAAAAATCCTATACGAAAATAAACTTGCACAGAGCATTTCTATAGGTATGTGAAGAGAAGGAGATTGGTGAAAACAAATGTAGGTACCCTACAGACAGGAACGGGGCAAACGTATATTAGGAGACAAAGAAATAGCTGAGCAGCTGATTACATATTTTGCTTGTTATGGACTGGACCAGACCTTCTCAAGAAAGTAGCCCGGACCCTAACGTTGCTCGTTGTTTTAAGCAGGTGTAAGTGGATATTCCACGAGGGTTGCAGCTGGCCAAACCACTTAGTTGTTTTAAACAAAACAGAATTTATTTACAAGATTACTGAATGAAACACAAACAGTAGAGAATAGAATATAGAATAACTTAACCTGTCTGAAAACCCAATTTAATGATGCTGTTCCAAATACTTACGACAATCCTCATAAACACCCCTTGGCACAAAAGGTAAAATCAAACACAGGGTCTTACAGGAGAGATGTCAGAGAGAGGGGGATCAGCATGGAGCTGTTTCTTTGGCTCCAGCAGCTTCACAACTGGCTGCCTGCTTTCAGTGAACAGCCAGACTGCTAGATTAAAGACCATGGATTGGGGGAAGTCCATTGAGATGGATAGAAAGCTGATTGGCAGGGAGGAAACAACGAGTTGAAATTAATGGGTCCTTTTCCAATTGGCAGGCAGTAACTAGCGGGATGCCACAGGGATTGGTTCTGGGACCCCAGTTATTCATTATATACATTTGGATGAGGGGATAAAAAATATATCTCAAAGTTTCCTGTTAGGAAAGGTTTTTACTCACTGGGGTTTACCAAGGAATATTGAATCAGCTCAAGAATGCATTTTACAGCCCAAAGGATGCAGAATGTCATGACATTGCTAGGATAAATACAGGTTTCATATATCCTATACACTCCAATCCAGTGAGAAGTTGAAAGGATGAATTAAACTTTGAAAATAAGCTGGCCAAAATGGTGCAGCAACACCAGACCACTTGACTAACGATGCTTCCTTATTGTTGTTGATGATAAGCAGCTTCCACAGGATTTACCCATTACAGGTTGATGACAGGTCAAGAGATGCATGGTCTGAAGCCACTGCTAGGATTAGACCTATCTGAGCCAGAAGTAATGAAAGGTAAGTGGATACAACAGCTGATTGAGAGTGTAAAAGAAGCAAATTATATGGCTGTAAATAATATGGGAAGGAAAAAACAGTGGAGCAAGACCCACTTTGGCTCCAAGACAAAGCCAATGGAGCTGCAGGTGGGACAACAACTAATGATGCTGTATATCAAACAATATCCTTCCTTGGCCCTAGATTTGCAGAACCATGAGGAGACAAACAAAAAGCAAGTTCATCAGTCTGCAGGGTAATAACAGCCCCCAACAAGAGTGGTTGGTATCATGTTAACCAGTGAAAACGATGTGGAGGGGGGCAAGGACACAGGATAATTATCAACACTCACACATAATGTTTGAAGAATGTCATGTCCCAGAATTAAGAAACTTAGGGAGGAACTGGTTTTGGAATCAGACCAGGGAATCACGGGACCAGAGCAACCTGACGAAAATGCAAATCAGACCAGTGCACCATTATCTCCCGACCCCTCAGGCTCACCAATGGAAATAAAAGCAAAGGAAAAAGAAATAGGGGAACATAATTAATGAAATCTCCACCCTCCAACCAAAATGAATGAAAGACTGGGATCAGATTTTGATGTACATGAATTAGATGAAGTACATGAATTAGATTAGCACTGTAAATACAATAAAAGATATAGAAGAAGCTGTAAATAAGAGCAGGAACTATGGTTGACAATGTGATAAGAAAAGCGACAAATATGGGACAATTGACGGTCATTGTCATTGTCCTTGGGACTGTAATTAGTGAAACTGGGTAGGGGACGGTGGCGATCGACTGCAAATGTAAGACTTTAAATATTTGAATAAATGTCACAGTAACAATCACGTGCTGGAATGAGACATGGGTTTATCAGGTTTTGGGACCTATCACTTCCTCCAGATAACAGCTTTGCCGGGGGAAAAGGCAGTGATACTTTTTACATAGTCTGAGAAAAGTGTAAGCCTGAAGGATTGGAAACCTGTGGGATTTGACAGCTCATTCGAGTGGATTAGGGTGTAAGCCCAAACATACCACAAAGTCAAATGCATCTGAGAAGGATGGGAATAATTTGGACAGGTAACATGGGCTGGGACCTTTTTTACTGTATAGACAGGCCATCCAATTACCACCATCACAACCCCTGGAAATACCTCAGAGCCAAAGTGTAGCAAATCTCAGAGAAACAGAGGGAGTGGGGATATTTTTAGAAGAAACAGAAGAGATAGTTACTCTAATATCAAGATATAGACACACACAGGTAGTGTTTAACCTGATGGGTATGCAGGTGCCATCCTGGTGCTATAGAAGAACACAGCAGCTCTTTGACCACCTACTGCAGAGACAACTCAGTTGTAGTGAATTTACATTAGAAAGAAAAAGGAGAAAGGATTGAGAGACCGAGCAGGAGCAGCCTATACGTCAGGGTGGCATTAAGACCCTCGACGCAGCAGAATTAGAGGCTCAATTAAGTTCCCTCAGGAAACGAGGAGGATAATAGGATGTCAGGAATACCTGGATCAAGAAGAGACAGGTAGGATAGGACGGCAAGCAACACAGGTAACCCTAAGCACCATCAAAATGTTGAGACTCCTTCAGGTGTTACTAACAAGATTATAGAGAGTATGACTCATGAGGCAATCCATAGTGATAAAGCAACATTTTGTTCAACACCTACAAGCTGGCTTCTGTCAATGGTTAGCCCAAATATGTTGCAAGTAAATACTCTGAGTACCGGACTGGGTGATGGATAGCAATTGAGGACATGGGTGAGGGAGAAGATGCCCCGATGTCACTTCACAAGCCCCACTCTCACCAACCAGGTCTTGAGCACTTGATGATAATAGAGGCCAGCTTTACACTGATGCAGTGTTTCCCAAACATGGGGACAATCTGACACACCTCGTATTGCAAGTTCATAATGTGGGGGAATACAATAAAGGAACTTGGATATGATAGTATCCCACCAACCCATGCCAAAGTTCTAGAGGAGTCCAAAAGGGGGGATGGATTTGTCCCAATGGCATCAAGGAATAAACCACTGAGCATGTGCAGAAGAAATGATCAAAGTAACTTAGGGGTAACTCAGCGTGGATTTGCCTCTTCCTAGAACGGCTCATTGTCTATCCTGCCAGGGAAAAACCAAATTCTTCCTGGGTATGCCTTAGTAGGAAACACGTATGATGTCGCCACGGCAGCCTCAGGATACCAAAAAGGAAGGGTATGGTGCACCTCAGATGGACAGAACATGAATATCAGCAAAAACTCTTCTGACTTAATCATTAGCCACCAAATTTGGTCTAAGCCAGAACCTGATGAGAAAGTGCACATAACTCTACCCTTCCACCCAAAATGATACAAAGATTTACAGCAGTTCAGAGGCTAAAGAACTTCCACCAATTCCACACACTTCTCTGCAGGCTGGAAGAAGATCTTTTTCAAGGCAAAGAAAATGGGCTATACATGAGAAGGAGAGTAATACTCATACAGAAGAGGCAAATAAGGACTTGCAGGTTCTAAGTTTTTGCTGTAAAACTTGGAACTGCAGACAGAACACTCAGTTCCATTTGTGGATCAGATTTATGTCTCACGTGATTTTTGTGATATTTGTACTGCAATTTGTTCGACTTACTGTTGCATTTGCCTTACTTTGTTTGTTGAATTTGCAAGTTAAGAATTTAAGGGACTGACAACAAAGTTTAGAACATAGAAGAGTACAGCACAGTACAGGCCCCTCAGCCCATGATGCTATGCCGACCATTTATTTGAATCTAAGATCATTCAAACCTACACACCTCTCAATTTACTGCCATCCACATGCTTGTCCATCAGTCGCTTAAATGTCCTAATGTCTCTGACTCTACTACCACTGCTGCCAATGCATTACACACACCCACCACTCTCTGCATAAAGAACATACCTCTGACAGCTCCCCTATACTCTCTTTCAATCACCTCAAAATTATGACCCCTCGCAACAACCATTTCTGCCCTGGGGAAAAGTCTCTGGCTATCTACTCTATCTTTGCCTCTTATTACCGTGTACACCTCTATCAAGTCACCTCTTGTCCTTCTTCACTCCAGTTGTAAAAAGCCCTAGCTCACTCAACCTCTTTTCGTAAGGCAAGCACTCTAATCCAGGCAGCACCCTGGTAAATCTCCTCTGCATCCTCCCTAAAGCATCTACATCCTTCCTATAATGATCCTTCCTATAACTGGACACAATATTCCAAGTGTGGTCTAACCAGGGTTTTCTAGAGCTGCAGAGTGAAAGTGTGGTGTTGGAAAAACACAGCAGGTCGGGCAGCATCAGGGGAGCAAGAAAATCAACATTTCAGGCATAAACCCTTCATCGGGAATTCCTAATGAAGGGCTTATGCCCAAGACGTCAATTCTCCTGCTCCTTGGATGCTGACTGACCTGCTGTGTTTTTCCAACACCACACTCTCAACTCTGATCTGCAGCACCTACAGTCCTCACGTTCTCCTCTTATAGAGCTGCAGCAAAATCTCGTGGCTCTTAAACTCAATCCCCCTGGTAATGAAAGCCAAAACATCATACGTCTTCTTAACAACTCTATCAACTTGGGAGGCAACTTTGAGGGATCAATGTACATGGATCCCAAGACCTTGCTCTTCTGCTACACTGTCTAGAATCCTGTCTTTAAGCCTGCATCTCAGCATTCAAATTTGACCTTCCAAAATAATCACTTTGCATTTATGCAGGTTGAACTCCATCTACCACTTCTCAGCTCAGCTCTGCATCCTGTCAATGTCTTGTTGTAGCCTGCAACAGTCCTCCACACTGATCATTATGTCATCAGCAATCTTATTAACCCACCCTTTCACTTCTTCATCCAAATCATTTATAAAAACTACAAAGAGCAGAAGCCCAAGAACAGATCCCTGTGGGACACTACTGGTCACTGACTCCAAGCAGAATACTTTCCATCCACTACCTCTGGCTATCTTCTTTCGACCAGCTAATTCTATATTCAGACAGCCAGATTTCCCTGTATCCCATACCTCCTCAATTTCTGAATGAGCCTACTGTGGGGAACCTTATCAAATGCTTTACTGAAATCCATATTCACCACATCCACTGCTTGACCTTCGTCATCTTGTCTCGTCACATCCTCAAAGAACTCTGTAAGAATTGTGAGGCATGAGCTGCCCTCACAAAGCCATGCTGACTATCAAACTATGTTTTTCCAAATAGTCATAAATCCTATCTCTCAGAATCCTTTCCAGTACCTTGCTTACCTTAGATGTAGAACTGACTGATCTGTAATTCCCAAGGATTTCCCTTTCTTGAACAACCTCCCTCCAAACATCCGGTACTATTCCCGTGGAGAGTAAGGATGCAAAGATCATCGCCAGAGGTGCAGCAATCTCATTCCTTGCTTCCTCTGGTAACATATAGAACATAGAAAAATACAGCGCAGTACAGGTCCTTTGGTCCTCGATGTTGCGCTGATCCAAGCCCACCTAACCTACACTAGCCCACTATCCTCCATATGCCTATCCAATGCCCGTTTAAATGCCCATAAAGAGGGAGAGTCCACCACTGCTACTGGCAGGGCATTCCATGAACTCACGACTCGCTGAGTAAAGAATCTATCCCTAACATCTGTCCTATACCTACCACCCCTTAATTTAAAGCTATGCCCCCTCGTAATAGCTGACTCCATACGTGGAAAAAGGTTCTCATGGTCAACCCTATCTAAACCCCTAATCATCTTGTAACCTTGGATGTGTCTGGTCTATCTTGATGCTTCCCAGAGTTTCCAGTACATCCACTTTCTTAATATCAATCTGTTCAAGCCTATAAGCCTGGTCCATGGTGTTCTCACTGTCATCAATGTCCCTCTCTCTAGTGAATACCGACGCAAGGCTTTTTCATGCTCCCTCCTAGCTCTCTCAGTCCATTTCCTGGCTACCCTGTAATCCTCTAAAGCTGTGCCAGATCCTTGCCTCCTCAACCTTAAATAAACTTCCTTCTTTCTCTTGATAAGAAGCTCCTCCTCTCCTGTCATCCAAAGCTCCTTCACCTAACCATTCCTTGCCTGCATCAGTTGGACAAAGCTATCCAACACTCGCAACAAGAGCTCCTTAAACAGCCTCCACATTTCTACTGCATATTTCCCTTAGAAAAATTGTTCCCAATTTATACTCCACAGCTCCTATCCCATAGCAATATACTATCCCCTTCTTCAATTCCCATGCAGTCTGTTCCTATCCCTCTTCATGGCTATGGTAAAGGAAAGGCAGTTGCAGTCAATGTCACCAAAATGCCCTCCCTCCGAGAGATCTGAACTTGGCCTGGCTCGTTGCCTAGCACCAAATCCAATATGGCCTCCCCCTTGTCGGCCTATTGACATACAGCTGACAAAAACGGCTCCATCCAGACCATCTGCACTAATATTGGGGAAGTTGAAGTCACCCATAACAACAACTCTCCTACATGTCCACCTTTCCAAGATCTGCAATCCAACCTGATCTTCCAAGCAAGAGGCCTAACAGGGAAGGCAGATGAACTCAGAGCATGGTGAGGAACACGGGACTGGGATATGATAGCAATTACAGAAACATGGCTCAGGATGGACAGGACTGGCAGTTTAATATTCCAGGATACAAATGCTATAGGAGGAATGGAAAGGGAGATAAGAGATGAGGGGGAGTGGTGGTTTTGATAAAGGATAGCATTACAGCTGCAACTAGAGAGGATATTCCTGGGAATACATCCAGGGAAGTTATTTGGGTGGAACTGAGAAATAGGGAAGGGATAATCATCTGACTGGGATGGTATTGTAGACCCCCTAGTAGTCATTGGAAAATTGAGAACAGTGAGAGCGAGCAAGCACACACCTGCGAGATAGGGGTGCGAGTGCATGTGGGGGGGGAAGCATGTGTGAGTGAGGGAGGGGTAGGAGCGAGCATGAGAGAGGGAGTGTGGGATAGCGGGTGAGAGTGCGACAGAGAGAGGGAGAGCGTGACAGAGAGGGAGAGCGTGACAGAAGGGAGTGCGTGACAGAGGACCCCGTGAGAGAGGAAGCGCACGAGAGAGAGCGGGGGAGAGGGAGAGAGGGAGAAAGGGAGATCGCGAGAGAGGGAGACCGCAAAGGTCAGCGAGGGTGAGGGACAGCAAGGGCGAGGAACAGCGAGGGACGGGGGAGGGACAAGCATGAGGGAGGGAAAGTGTAAGGGAGGGAGAGCGCGAGAGTGAGGGAGAGGGAGGGCGAGAGAGGCAGAGTGAGTGCAAGAGAGAGGGCGTGTGTGTCAGAGAGGGAGAGCGAGGGCGAGAGAGAGGGTGCAAGCGAGAGCGGGTGAAGAGCACAAGAGAGAGAGGGCGAGGGTGAGACGCAGAGTGCAAGGTGCAGACCGAGTGAATGTGAGCATGTGTGAGAGAGAGAGAGGTTGAGAGTGAGGGAAAGAAATAGGCTAATCCCTCATTGGATTCACAACATATTTTTCTGGGAAAGTTTTGGAAATAAACTCCATGAATTCTTCTCATCTCTCTCACTGACAATTTGGTTTTCTTGGCTTACAAGGAAGTTAGTCACCATAAATGACATACTTTTTTTTTGAAGCTTGACCCACTATGACTTATTCTCTGTCCTGCAGAGTGTCTACAAGGGCCCACAGGCTACTCCCATATTGTATTCTTTCCCTTTTTGTTTCTTACATTGACCAATATGAGAAGGTTGATATTAAGTCAAGTCTGTCTAATAGGAAGAACAGGCAGGGCCAGGTTAAATAAACATGCTGGCCTGGCAATCTGAAATGTTTTTTTTAAATCACATGAGCTTGTGATTACACCAGCCAATCCAAGGTCATTTCCTGCCAGGTTTGGGTGGGGTCAAACTGTTTACAAGAAAAGAACTGCTTCCCTATCAGATAACAATCTTGAGGTGTAAAATGTGGTGTAAAATGTCAGAAGCTGCAAAGGCATTGTGAATAACTTGTTAATACTGATGTAAATGTAAGGACGTAACAGTCCAGTAGGATGCACATGTATAGTCATTCTATCTGATCCTAACAAAGTCACCCTACCAACCTTGTCATCAAGTCAGTCACATAGCACAGAAACAAACCCTTCACTCCAACCAGTTCATGCCAAACATAATCTCAAACTAAACTAGGCCCACTTGCCTGTCTTTTGCCCATATCCCTCCAAACCTTTTCTATTCATATATTTATCAAAATGTCTTTTAAATGTTGCAATTGAATCCACATCCACCACTTTCTCAGGTAGTAAATTATACACGCAAATCTCCCTCTGTGTAAAGAATTTGCCCCTCATGAATTTTGTTAAAATCTCTCTCCTCTCACCTTAAAAATGCACCCCTTAATGTGGAAATCCCCTATCTGAGGGAAAAGATAATTACTATTTACCCTATCTATATCTCTCATTATTTTATAACCTTCTATGTGGCTGCCTCTCAACCTTCCTTACTCCGTGAAAACAGTCCCAGCCTATCCAGCCTTTCTTTATAACTCAAACCTTTAATAGCTAGCAACATCCTGGTGAATCTCTTGAATCTTCTGCAGTTGAATAATAACCTTCTGACAACCGGGCGATCAGAATTGGACACAATATTCAAGTAGAGGCTTTGCTAATGTTCTGTACAAACCTTTGAAAAGTCACATATCTCGAATATTTAGTTGACAGCTTCAATCTTGTCATGACCACATCTGCATAATATCCATAAGATCATACCCATTCACTTACACTGTGATGCTAATTTATTTATTTCCCTAAATTCCCTTTGCAGGAGCTCTCGGGGCGTAAGCTCAGGATTATTCCCAGTGCCATGTGCTGGTGAGGCCAGAAATAACAAGGTGATACAGATGAATGGCATGGCTAAAGAGCTGGTGTAGGAGGCAGGATCATTGGGGTCTCTTCCAAGGCAAGTTGATCCCTGTACAAGAAGAAAGGGTTGCATCTAAACCAGAGGGGCACCAATGTCTTGGCAGGGAGGTTTGCTAGTACCACTCAAGAGAGTTTAAACTTAGTGTGTCAGGGGTGGTGGCAACCAGACCAGTAGGTCAGCATTTGGAATGATTGAGGAGAAGGTTGATATTAAGTCAAGTCTGTCTAATAGGAAGAACAGGCAGGGCCAGGTTAAATAAACATGCTAGCCTGGCAATCTGAAATGTTTTTTTTAAATCACATGAGCTTTGAGCCTGAATTAGTACATGGAACCACGATGTTGTAACCATCATAAAAGTCTGGTTGAGAGATGGCTAGGACTGTAACTCAACATTTCAGAGTTTCAATGTTTCAGGCATGATAGACAGGGGTGGAGTTACATTATTGATAAAGGAGAATGTCACACCTGCACCATGAGCCCATTTTGGAGGGCCCATCTAACAGCATAATTTGGCTAGAACTCAGGATAAAGGAAGGTGCAATCACTCTGATGGGGTTGTACAAAAACGTCCTCCCAATAGCCAGCCAGTGGAACAGATATGGAAACAGATCACGAAAATATGCAAAGACGACAGGGTTGTTGTAGTAGGTGACTTTAATTTCCCTAATGTTGACTACGACTAGTGCGAGGGGATGGAGGATGGGAATTTGTTTGGTGTGTCCAGAACGGTTTTTTGAAAGAATATGTAAATGGAGAAGGGGCCATACCAGACTCTGTATTGGGGCATTAAGCCAGGCAGGTGATCAAAATGTCAATCTGGGAGCATTTTGGTAATTGTGTCAATAATTCTGTAAATTGAGTTTTTTATGGATAAGGAAAAGCACAGTTCTCAGGTGAAAGCACTTAACTAGGAGAAGGCTAACTACTACCATATTGGGCGTATGGATGGCAAGATTCATGAACCTTGGGTAATAAGCGAGATGAAAAGATTAGTCAAAAAGTAAAAGGAAATATACATAAAAGGCTTAGAAAACCAAAATCAAATAAGGCCCTTGAGGGGAATAGAACTTTGACAAGAAATTAGAAGGGCTAAAAGGGCTATCAAGTGTCCTTGGCAAGTAGGACTAAGCAGAATCCCAAAGCATTTGAATGTGTATTAGGAACAAGAACGTAGCTAGGCAAAGGATAGGTCCACTTAAGGACAAAGGAGGGAATTTATGTCAGAGGAAGTGGGTGAGGTCCTTAATGAGTACTTTGCATTGGTTTTAACTGAGGGGAAGGACATGGAGACATGGTGATAGTAAGATTAAGGAGTGTATGTTTACATTCTAGGGCATGCTGATCTTAAGGTGGTGGTGATGCATATCTTGTCAATATCAAAGTAGATAGTAGAATGATTCAGGCTTCTGGACCCACAGCTTCTTTGGTTATTGGGAGTCTAACTTCTTCCTGAGGCACCAAATTCTAAAACCTTTCAAGAGTTGATGGATAATTCTCCTATCCCAAAATACTGAACAAGGCGAGAGAGATTGCTGGGCCCTTGACAGAGATTTTTGTGTCCTCTACAGCCAAGGCAAGGTCTTAAAAACAAATGGAGAATGCTGTTCCTTTGTTTAAGAGGAACAACAGAGATAATCCAGGAAATTTTAGGCTGGTGAGCCTTTGAGTGAGCCTTCACTGGTAGGGAAATTATTGAAGAGGAGTTTTAGGACCAGGAAAAGAAGAACGGACTTATGAGGTATAGCCTGCAGTGCTTTCTCATCTCACAAACTTAATTGAGTCTTTTGATGAAGTGACAAAGGTGACTGATAATGGTAGGGCAGTAGATACTGTCTACGCTTACTTTCATGAGGCATTTGATAAGTCCCCCATGGTAGACTGGTCCAGAAGATTAAGTTGCACACAAGTAGGCAAGTTGGATACAAAATTGGTTTGGTCACAGAAGACAGAGGGAGGTTGTGGAGGGATGTTTTTCTGACTGGAGGTCTGTAACCAGTGATCTTCCACAAGGATCAGTACTGGTACCTCTGTTGTTTGTAATATATACAAATGATTTGGATGAAAACGATGGTGGTCTGATTAGTAAGTTTGCAGACGACACAAAAATTAGTAGAGTTACCAACAGTGGGGAAGGTTGTCAAAGGATACAGCAGGCTATTCGACCAATTGAAAAGTTAGATAGAGAACTGGCAGATCAAGTTTAATCTGGACAAGTATGAGGTGATACATGTTCGGTCAAATCCAAGAGAAACATATATAGTAAATGGCAGGGATCTCAGAAGCAGAGGGATCTTGTGGTGCAAATTCATAACTCCCTGAAAATGGCAACACAAGAAGGTAAAGCTGCATATGGCAAACTCGCCTTCATCAGTCGCTGCACTGAATATAAAAGTTGGCAAGTCACGTTGCTGTTGTGTAAAATTTTAGTTCAGCCGCATTTGGGCTGCACACAACCTATCCTATGCTGGGTATCATTATCAAAAGGAGTTGCCTTGCAATGCCACCATATCTTTTTGCTTTGCAAGCGAATGTTCCTCCCTCTTAAACACTTTTGACCTCTACTTAGTTTTGAAAGTCCTATAGCCCTAGTCATTCAATTTGCCAGGACACTGGTCACAGCATGGTTCAATGACACCTGTCTCAGCTGTATATCTCTCTTCTGCCCCATTGCTCTATGAACTGAAACCCATGAGTGGAGCATCCCAGATGTCAGTGCTTCAGCTTCAGCTATTCACTAATCAATAAATTAAATAGGTGAACCGAGTGGAACATATCCAGCTTTGCTGATAACCACAAAGCTAAACAGGAAAATAAATTATGACAGAACAACAGATGGGCTGGAAAGAGATGTAGGCTGGTCAAGTGATTGGCCAAGAGGTTGCAGATGGAGCATAATGTAGACATATTTGAAATTATGCACTTGGCAGAAACAGTAAAAAAGTAGAACTCATCACTCAGAGGGTTGGGAATGACAGCAATTCTCTACACAAGTGGGCTGTGATTACTAAGTTAATGTGGTATACTTGGGACTGAGATGAAAGATTTTTTGGGTACTATGGAATATGAAAATAGGATGGGAAAGTGGGATTGGTGTAGAACTTCAGCCATGTTAATATGACACAGCAGGATTGAGAGACTGAAGGATCTACTCCAGCTCTTATTTCTTATGTTCTTGCAGCATACGGGGAAACCCAAGTCCTGGAGCAGCACAACTTACGATGATGCAGCTGAGTGCCGATGCGGAGCGGACTGGAGGATGTTGGACTGGGACCTGGCGCAGACAGTCAACTCACGGACTCACTGAGCTGCTGCAATCTAATGTGTATTTGATACTCTTTACTGGATTGTAATATCAATCCTTTAACTATGCTATAGCTATCTCATTTCTAACTTTTTTTTAGGTACTGTAAGTAATGGTACTACTTTGCCTTTTATTTCACTTTTGAATCCAAGATTTGTATCGAGGTGCTTGTACCTAAGACGGCACCATTAGAGGGCAGCAATTGTAAAACCTTTTCACAGTACTTCTGTACTGGAGTATACATGACAATAAAGGATATTCTATTATCATCAACAAAAAACACTAAAATTCATTCAAATATCATGTTGATAAATGGTATTTTGCAACTATTTTGTGAAAAATAAAAAAAAATACCTGGGAGAACACAAGAAAAGTATATTATCTGCTTCAGGTAAATGGATCATCTGTCCTTTCACACGTAAACAGCTGATTTCAGCACCAGTCAGGTCATCATCAGATTCTGTCTTTACACCATTCAGCAAGCCTTCCTACAGTGGATAAACAAACACTTATTTTCAATAAACTCGAGGAAAAGCGTCATGAAGTAAACTTTACAGGAATTTATTGTGCTGTACAGAGTTAAAGTTTACCTTGCTTCTTAAAACAAAAACTGTATTAATGTGTGAGAGGATTCCATGAAACGTAAAGTCAATATGTGGGCGGACCAAACAGAAAACTGACCGAAGATTACAACTTCCAGGCTGAAGCTGAAGGAAGAAAAATGATCAATTAAAAAATGATAACCTATTAATGTTTCCGTGAATCAAAATCACAAATTAAATAGTTCTATTATGTAGGAACAAAGTCAAGAGGCAAAACAAATTTAATTCTTTTCAAGGCATCAAGCAAAATCAGATCCTCCAGGGAAGCAGTGAGGAAGGTGATAGCAGGGAAAATAAAGCAGGCAGGTTGACACCCGCTGACTTCCCACAACCAGGAATTAAGCTCTACTTGAGAAAGCCAAAGCTTCACTTTCCCACACTGCTGCCAGGTGAGGCTGTTATATCATCAACCAAGGTCAGTTAAAGACTTTTTCATACCAATGTGGTGATTGGCTGTTCCTGCCAGGTGAAAATGGTAGTGATATTCTGGAAAAATGAAGGAAGTGGCCTGACTGCGAAGTTTTTTGGGTATGTGGTGCAGGCCTCATTCTGAGCCAATCTGGGAATAATCAAGACTGGATCACAGCTAAGCAGTCCTTTTCACAGAGAACCCCATCTGTAAAACCTACCCCTCCAGCCAAGGAAATTAACCTCTCCAGCTGCTTCTGGATTTTGGCCTTGCTGTTCAGTCAGCAAGCTTGGCATGTGAGGCAGCATTGCTGTTCACAGTGGTCCCCAACCACTGTTTGGTAGCAGTCTTCAAGTGGGGGGCAGGGCACCACTGTGAGAAGAAATGATTCACTACAAAGCCCATCAGGTGATAACATAGCATAAGAACAGTGGGCTTTGCCATTCACAATATATCTGATGCTTTTGGGTGGTCACCACCCTGCTTAGGGAAAAGGATCAGAAAATTCTGCTGATAAAGATGACCTTGTAAGGCAGACTTTATGAGAATGTATTATCCAGTGGAGAGGTTCTCTCACCAGGAATGCATACCTAGAAATCATGGAACAAAATCTAAGGTTGAGAAGTAGAAGTTGAAACTGTTACAGAGTCTCAAACCTATCCATGGGCGAAATTGTTGGCAGTCCTTGGATTGTCCCTTTAATTGGCTTGGACAGAGATTTGGAATCGCAGGAGTGAAAATCCAGTTGGAACATGCAAGTGTGGATATAATTTAAGCACATGTATCATGACATTATCTTAAATTTAGAAGGCAGCTTAGCAGAGGCAGTGGCCTGGAACCCCATACAAAAATATGGAGTTGAAAGGAGAGACAAGATTCCAGCAAAGTGAATGGAATGCCAAAACCTCAGAGCAGAACTTTGAAATTTCCTAAACAACAGACACACCAGCTGAGGAGCTGCAGAGTGCATGCCACTCCTGAACCAGGCTTGGAGTATGTCCAGGGCACTTCTGGGCCCTCAGAATGGCTGCAGACCTGCTCGCATTGAAACATACAGCTGGTATTGGTTATGGAAGGCAGTAATGCCTGAGAATACTATCATTTATCATTACTTGATTGAGGGTCCACATGGGGCAAGATCAGGGTCAGGGGGTAAACTGGTGGGAGACCCCAATAACTTTTCTCTGGGAGGCCCAAAGTATTTACCAGCAAGACAGCACTTAACTAGAAAGCTCTGGGCCTCCCACACATTGCAGGACCCAATTAAATGGAAATCTGTAATGGACATTTGGGCCTTCCCCAGCATCAGATCCAGAATAGTCTTTATCCTAAATGGATTGAGAAGTCCAAATCAAGCATATTTCTTCAATATAGTTCAGAATTTTCTCCTTACACTTTACACAAACAGTATCTCAAAGATATCTGGAGAATTAAATGCTTTAAAAATATTCACTTGATAGTTATTCAAATCGAAGAATCCCTACAATACAGAAAGAGGCCATTCGGACCATCAAGTCTACACAAACTCCAAAGAGCATCTCACCCAGACCCACCCCAACCCCATTCCTGCATCAACCATAGCTAATTCACTTAGTTGGCACGTCCTTGGACACCACAGGGCAATTTAACATGGCCAATCTATCCCGACAGTGCAGCATGGTGGCTCAGTGGCTAGCACTGCTGCCCCACAGCGCCAGGAACCCGGGTTCGATTCTAGCCTCAGGCAACTGACTGTGTGGAGTTTGCACATTCTCCCCGTGTCGGTGTGGGTTTCCTCCGGGTTGGGTGAATTGGCCATGCTAAATTGCCCAGTGTCAGGTGCATTAGTCAGGGGTAAATAGACGGTAACAGAATGGGTCTGGGTGGGTTACTCTTCAGAGGATCGGTGTGGACTTGTTGGGCCAAAGGGCCTGTTTCCATACTATAGGGAATCTAATCAAATCTAACCTACATGTCTTTGAACTATGGGAGGAAACCAAAGCACCCAGCAGGAACCCATGCAGATATAGGGAAAACTTGCAAACTCTACACAGTCACCCAGGTCCCTGGTGTTGTAAGTCAGCAGTGCTAACCACAATGTCACCACTTGTGCCATTATGCTGCCCCTCTTCAGACATCATTGATTCCCCTGTTTGTTTGCTCCTCAACCTCTCAAAATGTAGAAGCCTACAGAATATTCTAAGAAGTGTGATTACACACTTTTGATGCTCAACTCTACCAAGTGGCTTCTACCATATTCTCTTAGGACATCCTTCATTTCCAGGACAACATATTCCCTTACTCGGGCTGTAAATTAAATGTCCTTCTCCCTTTCCATTTCTTTTTTCAACATTATTCTTCCTGGAAATTAGGAGTTAGGAAATTAATCATTAATGTTTCCACACAACTATGATATCGTACATACGTGGGAGATTTTGGCCAGGAATGAGGTTGTATGTTCCCAAATGTCCAGCTGGCAACTGAAGAATCTCTGATGCCCTGTTGGGCTTTCAGGATTGGTCATGACAGCAGAAAAGGTTATTTCCAAGGGAAGACATGCCTCAATAGACAGTATGAAAGGAGCAGAGATCTGAGGGGTGATCAATCCAGATATGGAAATAAGAAACCTTCAACTTTACTTGTGGGAGAAGAGGGCACATAACTTCAGAAAAACATCAATAGTCAGTTCCGGAGTACTGAATGTGACAAAGAACAAAGAAAATTACAGCACAGGAACAGGCCCTTTGGCCCTCCAAGTCTGCACCGATCAAGATTCACTAACAAAACCTGTTGCCTGTTTTCTATCCCTCTGCTTCCTGCCCATTCATGTATGTGTCCAGATACATCTTAAATGATGATGCTATCGTGCCCACCTCTACCACCTCCACTGGCAACATGTTTCCGGTACCCACCATCTTCTGCGTAAAGATCTTTCTATGCATACTTCCTTAAACTTTTCCCCTCTCACCTTGAACTTGTGACCCTGAGTAATTGATGCCCCACTCTGGGAAAAAGCTTCTTACTATCCATCCTGTCTATACCCCTCATGACTTTGCAGACCTTAATCAGGTTCCCCCTCAACTTCCGTCTTTCTAATGAAAATAATCCTAATCTACTGAACCTCTCTTCATAGCTAGCGCCCTCCATACCAGGCAACATCCTGGTGAATCTCCTCTGCACTCTCTCCAAAGCATCCATACCCAACTGGTAACATGGTGACCAGAACTGTTATGCAGTATTCCAAATATGGCAGAACCAAAGTCTTATACAGCTATAACATGACGTGCCAACTCTTGTACTCAATACCCCATCCTAAGGTCCTGGGGAGTGTTGCTGAACAAAGAGACCTTGGAGTGCAGGTTCATAGCTCCTTGAAAGGTAGATAGGATAGTAAAGAAGGCATTTGGTATGCTTTCCTTTATTGGTCAGAGTATCGAGTACACGTGTTGGGAGGTCATGTTACAGCTGTACAGGACATTGATAAGGCCACTGTTGGAAAATTACATGTAGTTCTGGTCTCCTTCCTATCGGAAAGATGTTGTGAAACTTGAAAGGGTTCAGAAAATATTTACAAGGATGTTGACAGGTTGGAGGATTTGAGCTATAGGGAAAGGTTGAATAGGCTAGGGCTGTTTTCCCTGGAGTGTTGGAGGCTGAGGTTTACAAAGTTGAGGGGATGGATAGGATAAATAGACAAAGTCTTTTCCCTGGGTGGGGGGGGGGGGTCCAGAACTAGAGGGCATAGGTTTAGGGTGAGGGGGAAAGATATAAAAGAGACCTAAGAGGAAAATATTTCACTCAGATGGTGGTACATGTATGGAATGAGCTGCCAGAGGAAGTGTGGAGGCTGGTAAATTGCAACATTTAAAAGGCATCTGTATGGGTATATGAATAGGAAGGGTTTGGAGGGATACGGGCCGGGTGCTGGCAGGTGGGACTAGATTGGGTTGGGATGTCTGGTTGGCATGGACAGGTTGGACCGAAGAGTCTGTTTCTGTGCTGTCCATCTCAATGATTCTATGCCGTCTGCCTTCTTGACCACTCTATTGACCTGCATTGCCACCTTCAGGGAACAATGGACCTGAACACCCAGTTCTCTCTGTATATCAATTTTCCCCAGAGCTTTTCCATTTACTGTATAGTTTGCTCTTGAATTGGATCTTCCAGAATGCATCCAGAATGCTCGGATTGAACTCCATCTGCCATTTCTCCACCCATCTCTCTCATCTATCTACATTCTGGCCTATTCTCTTCACTATCTGCAACTCCCCCAACCTTATGTGTCATCTGCAAACTTGCTATTCATACCACCTATACCTTCCTCCAAATCATTTATGCATATCACAAACAACAGTGGTTCCAGCACAGACCGCTGTGGAACATCACTGGTCGCAGTTCTCCATTTTAAGAAACTCCCTTCTTCAACTTCTCTCTATCTGCTCCTGCCCAGCCAGTTCTTTATCCATCTAGCTTGTATACCCTGGACCTCATGCAATTTCACTTTCTCCATCAGCCTACCATGTGGAACCTTATCAAATACTTTATTAAAGTCCATGTATATAACATCGACAAACTTCTCTCACTGATCAACTTTGCACTTCCTCAAAGAATTCTATTACATTGGAAAGATATGATCTTCCCGGCACAAAACGGTGCTGCCTATCACTGAAAGCCCATTTTCCTCCAAATGGAAATAGATCCTATCCCTCAGTATCTTCTCCAGCAGCTTCCCTACCATTGACATCAGACTCACAGGTCTGTAATTACCTGGAGTATCCCTGCTACCCTTCTTAAACAAGGGGACAGCATTAGCAATTCTCCAGTCCTCTGGGACTCCACCTGTGTTCAAGGATGCTGCAAAGATATTTACTAAGGCCCCAACTATTCCCTCTCTCACTTCCCTCAAATACTTGAGATAGATTAGATTAAATTACCTAGTGTGGAAACAGGCCCTTCGGCCCAACAATTCCACACCGACCCACCGAAGCGCAACCCACCCAGACCCATTCCCCTACACTTACCCCTTCACCTGACACTACGGGTAATTTAGCATGGCCAATTCACCTAACCTGCACATTTTTTGGATTGTGGGAGGAAACCGGAGCACCCGGAGGAAACCCACGCAGATACTGGGAGAATGTGCAAACTCCACACAGTCAGTTGCCTGAGGCAGGAATTGAACCCGCGTCTCTGGCACTGCGAGGCAACAGTGCTAACCACTGTGCCACCGTGCCGCCTTCTGGACTTAGGGGCTTGCCCCCTTAATGCCTTTTAGAATACCCAACACTTACTCCCTCCTTGTGCCAACTTTAACAACAGTAATCAAACATCTATCCCTAATCTCAACATCCATCATGTCCGTCTGCTCTGTGAAGCAAAGTACTCATTAAGAATCTCACCCATTTTCTCTGTCTCCATGCATAAAATTTCCTCCTTTGCATGGGCCAACCCTTTCTCTTGTTATCCTCTTGCTCCTTATATATGAATAAAAGGTTTTGGGATATTCCTTAATCATGTTTGCTAAAGGTATCTCATGACCCCTTTTAGCCCTCTTAATTCCTCATTTCAGATTGGTGCTATTTTCCTGATATTCATCTAAAACTCTGTCTGTTTTCAGTCGCTTAGACCTTATACTTCCCTTTTCTTATTAGCTAGTCTCACAATTTCACCTGAAATCCATGGTTCACTAATCTTGCCATTTCTATCCCTCATTTTCACAGGAACATATCCCTCCTGAACTCTAATCAACCTCTCTTTCAGAGGGTTAGATAGGGTGGACAGGGAGAGCCTTTTTCCAAGTATGGTGACATCGAGCACGAGGGGGCATAGCTTTAAATTGAGGGATGATAGATGTAGGACAGATGTCAGAGGTAGTTTCTTTACTCAGAGAGTAGTAAGGGTATGGAATGCTTTGCCTGCAACGGTTGTGGATTCGCCAACTTTAAGTACATTTAAGTCGTCATTGGACAAGCATATGGACGTATATGGAATAGTGTAGGTTAGATGGACTTCAGATTGGTATGACAGCACCAATCGGCGCAACATCAAGGGCCGAAGGGCCTGTACTGCATTGTAATGTTCTATATGTTCTATAAAAGCCTCACACATATTAAATGTGGATTTACCTTCAAACAACTGCTCCCAATCTATATGCTCTAGCTCCTGCTGAACTTTGCTATAGTTGGCGTTCCCCCAATTTAGCACTCTTCCTTTAGGACCACTTGTGTATGAGTATTCCAAAACTTACGGAATTGTGATCACTATTCCCAAAGTAATCTGCTACTGAAACATCAACCACCTGGCCAGGCTCATTTTGCAACACCAGATCCAGATGGCCCCTTCCCGAGTTTGACTATTTACATACTGCTCTAGGAAAACCCTCCTGGATGCTCCTTACAAATTCTATACCATCGCGAGCTCTAACAGTAAGTGAATCCCAGTCAATGCTGGGAAAATTAAAATCTCCTATCACCACCATCCTGTTACTCCTACATCTTTCCATAATCTGTTTACATATTTATACCTCTATCTCACGCTTGCTGTTGGGAGGCCTGTAGTACTGCCCCAACATTATTACCGCACCCTTCTTATTTCTGAGCTCTGCTAATATTGCCTCACTGAGGAGTCCTCCATTGTGCCCTCCTTCAGCACAGCTGTGATATCCACTTTGACCAGTAATGCAACTCCTCCACCCCTTTTTACCTCCCTCTCTATCCCACCTGAAACATCGATATCCTGGGATATTTAGTTGCCAAGCATACCCTTCCCTTAATCAAGTCTCAGTAATATCAATAACAGCATACTCCCAAGTACTAATGCAAGCCTCAAGTTCATCTGCCTTACCTGCTACATTTCTTGCATTAAAACAAATGCACCTCAGACCACCTGTCCCTTTGCATTCATCATCTGTTCCCTGCCTACTCTTCTCCTTAGTCACGTTGACTTCATTATCTCTGTCCTTAGCGGCCTTAGTTACTACCTCCTAACTGTCCACTAACCTCCTTGTTTGGTTTCAATCCCCTGGTACATTAGTCTAACCCCTCCCCAACAGCATTAGCAAATACACCCCCAAGGACATTGGCTCCAGTCCAGCCCAGGTTACATTGTCCTTGTTTTTTTTCAGGAGGTTGAAAAAACATAGGCTCTGAAATGTCTGAGCTCAGTTACATTTCCTATAAGATCCTGTTTGTGATTTTACCTTTTGTGACAAGGGACGTTTATGGGGATTGTTGTAAGTATTTGGAACAGCATCATTAAGTTGGCATAATCTATTGAGTTTTTGGATAGGTTAACTAATTCTGTACTCTGTTCTCTTCTGTTTGTGTTTCATTCGGTAATCTTAAAAATAAGTTGCTTTGCTTAAAACTAAGTGGTTTGACCAGCTGCATCTCCCCTGGATAATCCAGACTATACCTGCTTAGATAAATGAGCAAAGTTTGGGTCTAGGCTACTTTCTTGAAATGTTTTGAGGAGTTCTGGCCTGGTCATAACAGATTGGAACTCTTTGCGGGATTTGTTCCATAGTTCCAAACTGGCATTAAGTTTGTTGGACTCAAAAACAGTGAGTGGGAGGCTTTAGTGTCTTTTGTTCTGGGTATTGATTCAATTGGTTTTAACAGTGCTTGAGACAGCAATGGCTCTTTCAGTCACTAGGAGTTTTCTGGGGATGGAAGAAATGACCTTGGAGGTTTTACAAAAGGTGATTAAGGTGAAGTTGGAATTAGCAGAAAGCTGGAGGTGGAGCTGCCTCCTTCCATGAGGAAAGAGAAATAATTACAGCAATAGCTCAATATTAAAATTGGCAGAAAACACCATCAGAATCTGTAGAGATAGCTAAAATTTAATTGGATGTGAAGCAGCTTGAGTTAGAGGCAAAACACAGGGAAACAGCAACAAAAATGAAACAGTTTGAATTACGATTAAAAGCAGAAGAGAGAGAAAAAGAGTAAGAGAGAGCATTTAAACTTCAGAAATTGGCACTTGGACAGGAGTTCAAAAAAATCACTTTTTGAATTAGATTACTTACAGTGTGGAAACAGGCCCTTCGGCCCAACAAGTCCACACCAACCCGCCGAAGCGCACCCACCCAGACCCATTCCTCTACATTTACCCCTTCGCCTAACACTATGGGCAATTTAGCATCGCCAATTCACCTAACCTGCACATTTTTGGACTGTGGGAGGAAACAGGAGCACCCGGAGGGAATCCACGCAGACACGGGGAGAATGTGCAAACTCCACACTGAGAGTCGCCTGAGGCGGGAATTGAACCCGGGTCTCGGGCGCTGTGAGGCAGCAGTGCTAACCACTGTGCCACTGTGCCGCCCACAAACTGTGAGAACTCATGTGAAAGAGCAGAGAATTAAAATGGCAAGATTAGCAGCTGAATTCGCTAATGATTATCAGTTGATCCATAAATGAAAGTTTGGCTTCCAAAATCAATTTCAATCCATGAGGGATAGAAATTGGGGAAAAGAGAAATCCTCACATGGAAAGGTGAAGACCATAAGGATAACTTACCAGGGGTAAAAAGGAAACCTTGAAGAGGAAAGAGAAGTGAAAAAGCTCCACTGTTTTCACTACAATAAAGTAGGCCACATGAAACCTTAGTTTTAGTGGGTCAGGAAAAGCACTGGGAAGATAGATGTAGGAAAACAGGTTAAGCCAGTGAATTTTGTTGGAGTGGTAACTGAAAGCAGCGTGGAGGCAAGAAATCTGCAACAGAGTGTGGAACCTGGTCGGAAGTTGGTTAAGGAGGAAGTGCCAGATCTTCTTAAATCAGAAACCTGCGAAGGTAAAGTTTACCCGCTCAGGTAAAAGGTTACAATATTGAGAAATACAGGATCCTCTGAATCTGTGATGTTGAAAGATGAGATGTGTACCTCTGAAGGACTATTGTCAGAAAAAAGTGCTAGTAAGTTGAACTCACAGTGAGACAAGAAGCACTCAATTATGTAAAGTAAGGTTAGAGTGTCCAGTGAAGAGTGGAGAATTCATAGTACAAGCACTGGACAAACTCTCAGCTCCAGGAATACAATTTATCCTTGCTCATAATATAGCTAGTTCACAGGTAGGAAGCTGTTGCTCAAAAGCCAGTGGAAGCTCAGGCAATTGAGCTATTGCAGGACAAATATCCTGGGAATTTTTTCCCAACTATGTAGTAATGAGGTCACAAAGTTAGCAGTTAAAACAGGAGAGATCAAATTGTACAAGGAAGAACATTGAATTGGAATTAGCAGAGATGCTGTTGGATCAAATGGTTGACACAAACCAGGAGCAGACAGATGACAAAGTAGATATTTTTAACTCAGATAAATTAACTGAGTTACAGCAAAAAGATGAAAATTTAAAGCGATTATATCAAAAGCCATGCATAGAAAAGGAATCTGCATGCATCCCTGAATGTAATTATCTTAAATGATGCCTTAAGGAAGAAATGGAGACCATCATATTCAGGCAGATGAGAAATGGGAAGAAGTTCATCAAGTCGTTTTGCCAATGGGTTCTGGAACAGATGTATTGTGAGTGGCACGTGAAGTACCAGTAGGGGGTCATTTAGGGTGAGAAAAACTCAAGCTAAAATACAGAAACATTTTTACTGGTCTGGACTGCACAAGGATGTAGTTGAATTCTGCCAGACAAGTCATACATGTCAGGTAATTGGATAACCACAGGCATGAATAAAACCAGACCTTTAATACCTATTCCTGCATTTAGGAACCTTTTACAAGAGTTTTAATTGATTGCATAGATTAGATTAGATTCCCGACAGTGTTGAAACAGGCCCTTCGGCCCAACAAGTCCACACCGACCCTCTGAAGAGTAACCTGCCCAGACCCATTTCCCTCTGACAAATGCACCTAACACTATGGGCAATTTAGCATGGCCAACTCAACTGGCCTGCACATCTTTGGACTGTGGGAGGAAGCCGGAGCAAACCCACGCAGACACAGGGAGAATGTGCAAACTCCATACAGACAGTTGCCCGAGGTTGGAATTGAACCTGGGACTCTGGTGCTGTGAGGCAGCAGTGCTAACCACTGAGCCACTGTGCCGCCAATAGGACCATTACCACAAACAAAAAGTGGGAATCAGTATTTGTTAACAATAATGGATGGGTCCACGAGATTTCCAGATGCTGTTCCATTATGCAATATCACAGCTAAAAGGATTGTAGAGGAGTTAATAAATTTTTCATGACATATGGACTACCCACAAATATACAATCAGATCAAGGGTCAAACTTCATATCAAAATTATTCAAGAAAGTTATGGACAAAGTAGGAATAAAACAACTTAAATCTACAGCCGACCATCCAGACTCGCAAGGAACACTGGAAAGGTAGCGCCAGGGACATTAAAGGTGACATTAAAAACCACATTGAGGACATATTGTCAAGACTATCCAGATGATTGGGATAAAGGAATTCCATTTGTACATTTTGCAATCAGAGATGCACCAAATCAATTGACCAAATTCAGTCCGTTTGATTTAGTTTTTGGGTTTGAGGTAAGAGGACTGCTAAAATTGACGAAGGAGAAATTGGTAAATCAGAATTCAGAGACTACATATGAGGACTGTCTGTCAGATTTTCTGGAATTATTAAATAGAGCTGGGAAGTTGGCTAGACAGCATTTAAAAGTATCACAGCAAACAATGAAACAAGAAGCAGACAAGAAATCAAATCCTCACAATTTTGCTATCGGGGATAAAATAATAACGTTACTTCCAGGTTTAATGGTTACCTAAAGGTTTAAATTAACCTTTAAAAGCAAGGTTTAATGGACCTTATCAACGTGAAAGGAAATTAAGTGATGTGAACTACTTGATAAGGACTCCAGACAGAAAGAAAATTCACAGCTTGTGTCACATGAATATGCTCAAAAAGTATTTTGACAGGGAAGGACAACCAAAGGAGATTGTGTTTTTGGTTACAACAAAGATGGAAGAATCAAGTTCAGAGGATTCTGAATTGGACATGCCTCAAATTAAATTGGACAATGAGGAAGTTATCAAATAAAGTAGGAATGAGGAACAAACCTTCCAGAGGAAACTTGAAATGACCTGAAAGAGTTATTACTACAATATGGGGAGATACATGGAAATAGACTGGGAAGTACTAACCTAATTATGCACGATGTAGCTTTAGGAGATGCTGTTCTGATTAAGCAACCTCCTTATAGGCATAACCCCCTAAAGTTGGCCCAGGTTCAAAAGGGGATCGAACACATGGTTCAAGATGACATAATCGAAGTGAGTTACAGTGACTGGAGCTCACCTATAGTAACAGTGCCAAAAACAGATGGTACCCAACAGTTGTGTGTGGACTAGCACAAAGTCAATGCAGTTACAAAAACTGATACATATCTAAATCTGTGTTCAGAAGACTGTGTTGAAAATGTGGGACAAGCAATTTATATTTCTAAGTTGGACTTCCTCAGAGGATACCTTTGTCCAAAAGTGCAAAGACAATTTCAGCTTTCATAACACCGAATGGACGATACCAGTTTAAAGTCATGCCGTTTGGTATGAAAAATGTACCAGCCACATTTCAGGGACTAACCATTGTAGATTATAGATTAGATTAGATTCCCTACACAGTGTGGAAACAGACCCTTCGGGCCAACAAGTCCACACTGACCCGCCGAAGCGCAACCCACCCAGACCCATTTCCCCTCTGACTAATATACCTAACACTATGGGCAATTTAGCACAGCCAATTCACCTAACCTGCACATTTTTGGAATGTGGGAGGAAACCGGAGCACCCAGAGGAAACCCACGCAGACACAGGGAGAATGTGCAAACTCCAGAGAGTCGCCTGAGGCGGGAATTGAACCCGGGTCTCTGGCGCTGTGAGGCAGCAGTGCTAACCACTGTGTCACCGTGCCGCCCAAATGTAGATGACCTGCTGATTTTTAATCACATGTGGAAGGAACATTTGCAACATTTATCTGACTTGTTTGATTGACAAGGCTTGGTGATAAACTTAGCTAGAAATGAATCTGCCAAAGCCAAAATCATCTTCCTGGGCAATGTTTTTGGACATGGACAAATGGCCCCAAAGGAATGCAAAAACAAAGGTAATTGGGGAATGTCCTATACCATCTACAAAAAGAGCACTGCTCCTCGGATTGAGCCAGGATTTTATCAAAACTTCTTACCAAAGTTTAGCAGGTGGCTTCTTTACTCACTGAATTTCTAATGAAAGGCAAAAAGTTTCAGTGGACAGCAGATGGTCAGAAGACATTTGACAGCCTGAAAGCTGTGTTAACAACTGCCCCAGTGTTAGCCACACCTAATTACGCAAAGCCATTTAAAGTGGCTATCGATACAAGTGATGTGGGTGTCAGTGCTGTGCTCCTGCAGGAAGATGACAAGAAGTTAGAAAGATTTATTGTGTATTTCTCTAGGAAATTAAACATTCACCAACAGAAATATTTGAAAGTTCAGAAGGAACTCTGAGTTTAGTGTTGGCATTACAACATTTCAATGTTAATGTTACCAGTAACATATCTGAGACAATCGTATACACTGACTATAACCCATTGAAGTTTGTAGAAAAATTTATGGTCAAAAATGCCAGACTGTTTAGATGGAACTTATTGCTACAGCCATTCAATTTGAAAGTTGTGCATGTGGCAGGATGAGAAAACATGATTGCTGATACATTGTTGAGACTTAGAACATAGATTATGGAATGTTACAGCACAGTACAGGCCCTTCGACCCTTAATGTTGCGCCAACCTGTGAAATTGATCTGAAGCCTATCTAATCTACACCATTCCATTATTATCCATATGCATGTCCAATGCCCACTTGAATGAGAAATGGAGACATTCAGTGGCAGGAGTAAAATAGACTGAAACAAAATTAGTAGTGCATGTTTGCATGATTATTGTCAATGTAATGAATACGGGTGTTGTAGAGTACTAACAGTTTAAGATTAAGGGATTTTAAAGGGAAGCTGTCTTGGATATTGATGTGTTTTTGGGGGGGGAACCATACTGCTCTTTTAACAAGGTCATGCTGTCCTTATTTTCTTTTTCAGGAAGTCATAAAAACACAGATTCCCTAAAGTCTGGGCTTGAATGGGTTTGAGGGCCAAATTAATTATAGCTAACAGATACTGCCTCAGGCAAAGGTTTTCAAGTTTAAAAAAAAACACTTGTATGATGAAAGAGCTCTCTCAGTTCAGCTTTTCTTTGGTTTTGGGTTTGATTTAGTTTTCGGCAGTCTGGCTATTCACTGAAAGCAGGTAGTCAGTTGTGAAGCTGCTGGATCCAAAGAAGCAGCTCCATGCTGATCCTCCCTCTCTCTGACATCTCTCCTGTAAGACCCTGTGTTTGTTGGGGATTGTTGTAAATATTTGGAACATCATCACTAAGTTGGTCTTATTTGTTGGGTTTTCAGGTAGGTTACACTATTCTGTATTCTGCTTTCTTCTGTTTGTGTTTCCTCTGGTAATCTTGTAAATAAATTCTGTTTTGTTTAAAACTAAGTGGTTTTACCAGCTGCATTCCTCCTTGAATATCTGTGTTACACCTGCTTAAAACAACGAGCAAAGTTAGAGTCTGGGCTACTTTCTTGAAATGTTTTGAGGGGGTGTGGTTTGGTCCATAACATGAGCTTATCAGAAGTGGTGGAAAATATTGTGGATGTGACAAGCCAATAGGAGATGAAATTGGTTGGCAGAGGAAAGGCCATTGTTGCTCCTGGATGGTGATTTTCATATGGATCCTCTTGCAATAATGAACTCTGACCAGGATAGCAATGACAGCACAATAAATTGTGTTCATCACATCTGCTGCATGGATATGTTGTACGTCTTTGTTCAAGGTGTATCTACTTTTACTCCGGGTTCTGACTTATTGCTGAGTTCCATTTACCTGTATTCTTCTTTCAATAAATCATTCAGTGGCCCAGAAACA
The DNA here is from genome assembly GCF_004010195.1 of Chiloscyllium plagiosum. Lineage (NCBI taxonomy): Eukaryota > Metazoa > Chordata > Chondrichthyes > Orectolobiformes > Hemiscylliidae > Chiloscyllium > Chiloscyllium plagiosum. The sequence continues at coordinate 68,550,375 of NC_057728.1, read as the reverse complement.
ATTAACCCTAAAGATTTGCCACTAACATCAGCAGATGAGGAGACTTTAGAAGATGCATAATCCCACCCTTGTTCTACACTCAGCATTAACGTAAATACTGCCACCTTGATGGGAATGCATGCATCAGCTGAGTGATTGTACCTACTGGTTTTCAGTGCTGGATAATCACTAGGCTAAATGTTAGCTGTGGTGACAGTCTGCTGCTCTGACACTTGGAGAAGTTTGGGAATCAATTATGTTGAGCCCCAACAGAAATGAGCCAGATGAAAAACCTCTGGGGTACATGCTAGATGTCAAATGGGAGGTGCCAGGAGATCTACAGAAATTCCACAAAAAACAGGAGTGCGGAGAGTCCAAACAGGCAACAAGCACTAATATCCTCCTCTCTTCTGAAGTTGTCACTTCCTCCATCAAGAGACTGGCACATCTCATTGAGAGCAAGACAAACTCTTAACCTCAAACAACCGAAGGATGCTCTCCTGTTAATATATATCCCATGTTCAGTCATACAATCGTACAATATAACTGCAGAATTAGGCTATTGAGCTCACAGAATCTACTCCACCATTCAATCCTGATATATACACGCTGATAGGTTTTTCAGTATCGAGACAGCAGATCAGACAGCACTCGAGGAGCAGGAGAATTGACGTTTCGGACATAAGCCTTTCATCAGGAATGCCTGATGAAAGGCTTATGCCCGAAACGTTGATTCTCCTGCTCCTTGATGCTGCCTGACCTGCTGCGCTTTTCCAGCACCACACTCTCGACTCTGATCTCCAGCACCTGCAGTCCTCACTTTCTCCTCCTGATATGTTTTTCAACCCCATTCTCCTGCTTTATCCCCATAAAACTTTGATCTCCTTTGATCAAGAATCTCTCAATCTCAGCCTTAAATACACTCAATGATTTGGCCTCCATAACTTTCTTTAATTACAAGTTCCACAGATTTACTACCCTCTGACTGAATAAATTCCTACTTATCTTGGTTCTAAGGATCGTCCCTTCACTCTGAGGCCGTGCCCTCGGATCCAAGTATCTCCTACTTGTAGGAATATCTTCTCAGTGTCCGCTTTATCCAGGCCTCTCTGTATTCTTTAAAATCAATGTGATCTCTCCTCATCCTTCTAAACTCTATCAAATATAGAGCCAGAATCCTCAACGAAGGGCATATTCTTCTAAATCTTCTATAGACCCCCTCAAAGGCCAGCATATCCTTCTTTAGATATGTAGCCCAAAAATGCTTATAGTATTCCAAATATGGTTTAACCAGAACCATATACATCCTCAGCAGTATACCTCTGCTCATATATTCAAGCTCTCTTGAAATTAACATGAACATCGTATTGTCTTCCTAACTGCCAACTGAAACTGCATGTTAGCTAGATGAAAATCTGAACTAGGATTCCTCAGTCTCTTTGTACTTCAGATTGACAAAGCCTTTCCCCATTTAGAAAGTAGTCTATGCCTTTATTCATTCCAGTAAAATGCGTAACCTGACACTTTCTCAAAATATATTCCACCTGTCACTCTTTTGCCCATTCTCCCAGCCTGTCCATGTCCTTTTCCAATTTTTCTGCCTCCTCAACACTATCTGTCCCTCCAACTGTCTTTGTGTTGCAATACTCCTTTTCTGTGAAAGGCATTCATTTATTTCTGTATAGGTACTGTGCCTATCCACAGACTGTTGACCGGGAAGATCTTAGTCAACATTCTCTGGTTGCTTGAAGTCAAGAGGGCCAAGCATTGAGTGACTTCTGCACATCTCCCGAGGCTCAGATATCAATGGCAAACGGTGCAGGAGAGGCCATCAACAATGGGAGTCCGGAGACATTCTCCTCAATGTAAACTGCCAGCATGATGTCTTGTTTACCTACCATGCTACCATATATTTTATGATTGTCACAATTTTTGCAGCAACCATTGCCATCTGCACTGAATGTCCTTACACCCCAAGGACTGCAAGATGACAGTCTACAAACACATCTTCCAGAGGAATTAGGGACAGGATAATGATAAAAATTGCATGGTCAGTGACAAATATGTCCCAGAAACAAATAAAAAGGAAATGCATGGACAGGAGATGATTTGACATTGAGACTTGTTATGGACCACCACACCTCCCCTGTCCCCTGCCCCCTCCCCCCTGATCCTATCTTTGCTAGTTGTTTTAAGTGGGTGTAAGTGGATATTCCAGGTGTGACGCAGCTGGCCCAACCACTTAGTTTTAAACAAACCAGAATTTGTTTGCAATATTACCAAATGAAACACAAACATAAGAGAAAAGAATATAGAATAACAACCTATCTGACAAGCCAACAGGTTACCCCAACTTAATGATGCAGTTCCAAATTCCTGCAACAATCCCCATGAACACCCTTTGCGCAAAAAAGGAAAATCAAACACAGGGTCTCACAGGAAAGAGAGAGATGGCAGAGGGATTCAGCATGGAACACCTTTTTCCATGTAGCTGTTTCTTGGACCAGTAGCCTCACACTGATTGACTGTTTACATTGAACAGCCAGACTAAAATCAAACCAAATCGGCAAGGTGGCTCAGTGGTTAGCACTGCTACCTCACAGCACCAGGGACCCAGGTTCGATTCCTGCCTCGGGCGGCTGTCTCTGTGGTGTTTGCACATGGTCCCCGTGTCTGTGTGGGTTTCCTCCCACAGGCCAAAGCTGTTCAGGCCTGGTGAATTGGCCATGTTAAATTGCCCATAGTGTTAGGTGCATTATTCAGGACGGGAATGGGTCTGGGTGGGTTACTCTTCAGAGGGTCAGTGTGGACTTGTTGGGCTGAAGGGCCTGTTTCCACACTGTAGGGAATCTAATCTAAAACCAAAGAAAAGTTGAGCTGGAAGAACTGGCCACTCCCTTATCATTGTACAAGTTTTTTAAAAATTTAAAGCCTTTTGCCTGAGACAGTATCTGTTAGCTATACTCAAACTGGGCCTAAAACCCTTCAAAGTTAGACGTTTCAGGATCGCAGCTTTTATGACTTCTCTGAAGAAAAGCCAAAGACAGCATAACCTTGTTAAAGGAGCAGCATCATCACATAAAGGCTACAATGCCATGACGGGTCTAAAATGAAAATCAAAAGTCCAAATACAGGTTTATAGATATGAAGCCTTTGGATATATTAATTAATTGCTTTGCCGGCATGGAAAGATAGCTGATGGCATATTCATCCTATGGCTGAGAGAAGCTGTACATCCTTAGCAGAAATGCACAATGATAAGAACCTCCATGTCTACATACACCCACTCTCTGCTGACCACTGTTTGGCTCATCGCTTTTTTAAAATTTGTTCACTGGATGCGTGCATCACTAGCTGATCCAATACTTACTGCCCATCCCTAATGGCTGCTTAAAGTGACTGACTTGCTGGGATCATTTCAGAGGGCAGTTAAGAGCTAAGCACACTAGAGTCACGTGTAGGTCAGACCAGGTAAGGATAGCAGACTTCGTACCCTAAAGAACAGTAGTGAAGTTTTTACAACAGATGAGTTTTTACAACAATCAACAGTTGTTACACTGTTGTTATGAGTTGCTTTTCATGTCAGATTTACATTGAATCAAATTTCATCATGGTGGTCATAGAATCATCCAGAAAACAGGAGGTCATTTAGCCTATCAAGTCGGTATTGGAAAAGCTGCACTAAGTCCTCACTAGCTCCGCCATCCAACACTAGGCTCATTGCCTTAAATGTTATGATACTTCAAGTTCTCAACCAAGTAACTTTGAAAGCTATGAGATTATCCACTTCAACTACCCTCCAGCAGCGCATCCAGACCCCCACCATACTGTGGAGAAACAAAAGCCTCAAATCCCCTCTAAACCTCCTGTCTTTCACCTTAAAATTATGTGGCCTGATTAATTCATCCTATTTCTATTCATCTTGTCCTGGCTCCTCAATTATAAAATATCTCTATTTATCCCCCTTCAACCTTCTCTGCTCAAAACAAAGCAACTTGAGCTTTTCCAGCCACTTTTCATAGCTAAAGTGCTCCATCCCAGGCAACATCTTGTTAAATCTCCTCCGGTGCAATATATCCTTCCTGTAGTGCAGAGATCAGAACTGTACATAGTACACCAGCTGTGGCCTAGCCAATGTCACGTGCACTCTCATATTCCTCATCAGAGTCATTATTAGACTCATCGTCTGAGAACGTCTGGTAACTTTCCATTCCCTCATCTGAAACTTCGCCCCTCTATATTGCCAAATTCGGTTTGGTACATACTAAATGTTAATGATCAAGAATACACAACCTGGTGCTTACTGCAAGTTGCCAGCTGAGCAGTCAAGGCAAAATTAATTTTGAACAAACCAAAGAACAAAAGAGAACAAAGTACAGCACAGGAGCACACACTTCCACCCTCCAAATCCATGCTGATCACGGTGCCTTAATTAAACTAAAAACAAAATTCTACCTTTATTCGATCCATATCCCTCTATTTCCACCCTATTCATGTAACCATCCAGATGCCTCTTTAATGTCACCATCGTACCTGCTTCCAGACTCCTACCACAGTGTGTGAAAACAGTCCCTCGTACATCTTCCTTAAACTTTCCTCCCTCTCACCTTGAACCTGTGCCCCCTTGTAACTGAAACTTGAATCCTGGGAAAAAGTCTGACTATTTACTCTATCTATTCTCAACTTGTAGACCCATATTAGGTTTCCTCTCAGTTGCTGTCTATCCAGTAAAAGAAATCCTAGTTTTTTTTTAAAAATCTTTCCTCACTGGCCAATGCCCTCGAGACTAGGTAACATCCTGGTGAACCTTCTCTGCATTCTCTCCAAAGCGTCTAAGTCTTTCTGGTAGTGTAGAGACAGAAACTACGCACTGTACTCCAAATGCAGCCTAACAAGGGTTTTATATAGCTGCGACACGGTTTACCAATTCTTGTACTCCATGCCCAAGCTGGTGAAGGCGAGCATGCCATCTGCCTTCTTAATCACCTTGGCCACTGCGTTGCTGCCACTTTTAGGGAACTGTGGACCTGCAGGTCCAGATGTACCTGTATGCTAATGTTCCTAAGGGTTCTGCTATTTACAGTATAATTCACACCTAATTTTCATCCTTCAAAATGTTTCACCTCACATTTGTCTTGATTGTGGCGGCACGGTGGCACAGTGGTTAGCACTGCTGCCTCACAGCGCCAGAGACCCGGGTTCAATTCCCACCTCGGGCGACTGTCTGTGTGGAGTTTTTACGTTCTCCCCGTGTCTGCGTGGGTTTCCTCCGGGTGCTCCGGTTTCCTCCCACAATCCAAAGATGTGCAGGTCAGGTGAATTGGCCATGCTAAATTGCCCGTAGTGTTAGGTAAGGGGTAAATGTAGGGGTATGGGTGGGTTGCGCTTCGGCGGGTCGGTGTGGACTTGTTGGGCCGAAGGGCCTATTTCCACACTGTAATGTAATGTAATCTAATCTAATCTAAACTCCACCTGCCATTTCTATGCCCAAGTCGCCAATCTATCTGTAACCCGTTGTATCCTTTCACAATCATCAACACTTTCAGCAACTCCACCAATCTGGTCTCACCTGCAAACGTACTAATCAGACCACCCAGATTTTCCTCCAGATCATTTATATACACTACAAACAACAGAACACTTAAGAATGATCTCTGTAGAACACCACTAGTTACCTGTCTTCATTCTGAAAAACACCTTTTCACCACTATTCTCTGTCTTTTATGAGCAAGCCAGTTTTGTATCCATCCAGCTAGCCTACCCTGAATCCCATGTGAACTATGATTCTCTTTACTATTGAACTGTTGAAGGCATGAGATGCTTATTCCCTCTACCCTCACAGTGTGGATACTTCATGGGCTCTTTAGCAGGTAGCCTGTGTCTCTCATTAGGTGAGAGTGAGGACTGGAGATCAAAGTCGAAAAGTGAGGTGATGGAAAAGCACAGTAGGTCAGGCAGCATCCGAGGAGCAGGAGAGTCAACGTTTTGAGCATAAGCTCTTCATCAGGAATGTTCCTGATGAAGGGCTTATGTTCGAAACGCTGATTCTCCTGTTCCTCGGATGCTGCCTGACCTACTGTGCTTTACCATCACCTTATTTTTCGACTGTGTCTCCCATTAACCTACTATAATGTTGAGTAGGAGAAACAAACAGTCATAGCACTTCTGCATGCCTCCAGATGCTCCCAGACATCTGGAGAACATGTAGGCTGTGTCCTCAAACAAACTGGATATTCAAAAACTGAAAAACCTAACACACTATCAATCATCAATAATGTCAATAGGAAAGAAAAATCACTATTAATTTCCTAATAAGCAAACTGTTGCAAGAGATACTCCATTGGGATATCAGTCTCCCTTGAAATCCTTCAAGATCTCACAGAATTAAGAGCTTTAGGGTTTGTCATAATTCATTGGCAGGATTGCGATGCATCTTTTATAATATTTACATTGAGATATTTTTTTCTAAAAACATTTCCCACAGATATTATTTTATTTGCATTATAGCTCTGTAGATCACATTTGTATTGTAAAATAAAGTGTCACAATTAATAGATGAAGCACAGTAACTTTGTTATGATAGCAGCACAACTTAACAAAATTGGCTAGTGAGGTCTGTGCATCTTCCTGATCCTCAATAAATTTGGTGAATAGAAGATTAACATTACAACCCTGTTGAAATGGGAACTGTGTATGAGCCTCTGATCTGCATTCCAACAGAGATAGAGTGATAATCTGTTCTAGGATCGGTATCCTCATAAAACCTATCCATAAGACTTTTTGACAAGTTTTAGTCTGTGAATTAGCTGACAGTTCTTACAAAATACATACCTGTGGCAGCACCCGATATACAGCATTCCCACACTGTGTTATCATAAATTCTCTATCAAACATGATGTGGAAAGGAAATGCCTTGCAAAATGTATATGGGCTAATTCTGGATTCTTGGATACAATTCTCTTCAAACCTATCCAGATCTTCAGAGAAAGCCTCTTCTTCTGAGTTTTTCTGCTCAATCAAGAACTGAATATGATCACATTCTTCATTCTTCTCCTGGACCACCTAGAAGTTCAACAAGTGGGAAAAACAAAATTAGTTTTAACGTTGTTCACTTCTGACCACTATGTTTGAGAACCTTCAGTCTGAGGAAGCTATCACTATTACTGTTCATTTTAAAATCTGACACTTAGCATCTACACTAACATCCGTTTTTGCTTTCTAGAAACAATAACGTAACCGCATAAAGTGATCCTTCAACTTATAGTAAAGAACATTTAGCCAAAATAAGTACCTAGCAGTGTGCTGATGCAGATTGCAGCCTTGACTTCCAATTCAGAAGTACTATATAAATCTTGGAGATGCACATGGAAGGAAAAAAACACTTTGAAAGCTGGGTAAAGCTCAGAAACATGAAGGGGCAGAAAATGATAGTGGGATTTATGTATAGACCTCCAAACTATAGTTTCAATGTTGGGAAATTAAATTGGAAATTAGAGTTGCAAGCAATAAAGGTTATGCGTAATTATAAACAACTTCAATCTGCATATATCTTTGATAATAAAACCAGTAACAAATACATATAGAAGGAATTCCTGGACTGCTTACAAAATGTTCTCCACATCAACATGAGGAGGAATCAACTCAAGAACAGACCATCTTCAATTATATATTGTGCGATGAGAAAAGATTAGTTGGCAATCGAGGAGTATGAGGCCTGTACAAGAGTGACAATAGTATTGTCGAATTCTGAGAACTGGAGCAGAGCAGGCAAACACCTGGACGTAGCAGGGATGGTTGTTGAACTGGGGTCTGGCAGAGGCAGTCAGCAGGTTGCAGGGCTGGTCAGACCATGTGTAGAAGCCTCTGCGCTGAGCTACTGAAATGTAATGCTTATCAGTAATTTGTTGAACTCACTGTAATGGAGTCATAGATAAAGTCATAGAAATGTACAGCATGCATTGTGGGCGGCACGGTGGCACAGTGGTTAGCACTGCTGCCTCACAGCGCCAGAGATCCGGGTTCAATTCCCGCCTCAGGCGACTGACTGTGTGGAGTTTGCACGTTCTCCCAGTGTCTGCGTGGGTTTCCTCCGGGTGCTCCGGTTTCCTCCCACAGTCACAAAGATGTGCAGGGTTAGGTGAATTGGCCATACTAAATTGCCCGTAGCCTTAGGTAAGGGGTAAATGTAGGGGTATGGGTGGATTTCGCTTCGGCGGGTCGGTGTGGACTTGTTGGGCCGAAGGGCCTGTTTCCACACTGTAATCTAATCTAATCTAATCAAACAGACCTTCAGTCCAACTCGTCCATGCCAACCAGATATGCTAAATAAGTCTCGTCCCATTTGCCAGCATTTGGCCTATATCTCTCCAAACCCTTTCTGTTCATAGATCCATCTAGATGCCTTTTAAATGTTGTAATTGTACCACTGTCCACCACTTCCTCTGGCAGCTCATTCCACACATACACCACCCTTTGCTTGAAAACGTTGCCCCTTAGGTCCCTTTAAAAGTTTTTTCCTCCCACCCTAAACCTATTCGCTCTAGTTCCAGACTCCCCCACCCCAGGGAAAAGACCTTATCTATTTGTCCCGTCCATGCCCCTCAAGATTTTATAAACCTCTAAAGTCACCTCTCAGCCTCCGATGCTCCAGGGAAAACAACCCCAGCCTATTCAGCCTCTCCTAATAGCTCATACCCTCCAAGCCTTGCAATACCCTTGTAAATCTTTTCTGAACCCTTTCAAGTTTTACAACATCCTTCTTATAGCAGGGAGACCAATATGCATGCAATATTCCAAAAGTAGCTGAACCAATGTCCTGTACAGCCACAACACGACCTCCCAACCCTGTACTCAATACTCTGACCAATAAAGGAAAGCATACCAAACACTTTCTTCACTATCCTATCTAGCTGCGACTCACTTTCAAGGAACTATAAACCTGCACTCCAAGGTCTCTTTATTCAGCAACGCTCCCCAATACCTTACCATTCAGTGTTCAAGACATGCTCTCATTTGCTCTTCCAAAATGCAGCACCTCACATTTATCTAGATTAATGTAGGGTGGCATGGTGGCTCAGTGGTTAGTACTGCTGCCTTACAGTGCCAGGGACCCAGGTTCGATTCCCACCTCATGCAACTGTCTGTGTGGAGTTTGCACATTCTTCCTGTTTTCTCCAGGTGCTCTGGTTTCCTCCCTCAATCCAAAGATGTGCAGGTTAGGTGAATTGGCCATGCTAAATTGCCCATAGTGTTAGGTACATTAGTCAGGGGTAAATATAGGGTAGGGGAATGGGTCTGGGTGGACTACTCTTCGGAGGGCCGGTGTGGACTTGTTGGGCCAAAGGGCCTGTTTCCATACTGTAGGGAATCTAATCTAATCTCCATCTGCTACTCCTCAGCCCACTGGCCTGATTAAGATCTCATTGTACTCGGAGGTAACTTTGGGGTGGCACGGTGTCTCAGTGGTTCACACTGCTACCTCACAGCGCCAGGCACCCAGGTTCCATCCTTGCCTTGGGCAACTGTAGGGAATCTAACCTAAAAAAAAAGTCTTCATTGTCCAATACATCTCCAATGTTGGCTTCATTTGCAAACTCATTAACCATACCTCCTATGCTTACATCAAAATCATTTATATTTATCATGTTTATTCTTTTAACCCTTCCTGATTTCTATCTTTTACCATTAATCATTTAAGATAATGCAGTTTCTTTTCTCTTTTATTTCTCTTTTTGTATCCAAGATTTGTACCTACATACTTTGGACCTAAAATGGCACCATTAAAGGAGACACTAAATATTTCACTGTACTCCTGTACTCGAGCACACATAACAATAAAGGACATTCTAGTCTATTAAGATGGAGAGTGATGTAGTTGATTCTGAGACAATAATCTGAACCTAAATAGAGAACATTGAAATAGTAAAAGGCATAGCTGCCTGTGATAAATTGGAGAAAATATCTTGACATTGGCCAAAAGGATGGGGGGGGAAAGGTTGTGGGGGAATAGAGTGAACAAAGTGATGGTAAACCAATTAAGTACATACTTTGGCTGTGTCTTCACAAAGGAAAACACATTATGTCTCAAACATGTTAGAGAACACAGGGTCTAGTGAAATTAGTCTGCAAAATTAAAGTGTATGGGATTGGACTAGTGTACTGACATAGATAGGGAACTGAGGAGAAAGTGAGGTCTGCAGATGCTGGAGATCAGAGCTGAAAATGTGTTGCTGGAGAAGCGCAGCAGGTCAGGCAGCATCCAGGGAGCAGGAGAATCGACGTTTCGGGCCTGAAGAAGGGCTTATACCCGAAACGTCGATTCTCCTGTTCCCTGGATGCTGCCTGACCTGCTGCGCTTCTCCAGCAACACATTTTCAGCATAGATAGGGAACTAGCTGACAGGAAATAAATAGCAGGACTAAATGTTGTCCCCCCACCCTCCCCCCTCCCAGTGGTAGCCAGTGACTAATGAGGTACTACAGAGATCATTACTTGGACCTCAGCTATTCAGATTATATATTAGTAATTTGTATGACATAATTAAATGTAATATCTACAAGCTTGCAGTCAACACAAACTTGGGTGGGAAGATAAGCTATAAGGGGGATACAGAGATGCTTCGGTATGTTTTGCACAAGTTAAATGAGTGGGCAAATGCATGCAAATTATAATGTGGATAAATAAGAGGTTATCACTTGCCTACCACTTTAGTCTTAAAAATAAATGATTATTATCTACATGACAATAAACTGGGGATCATAGAATCCCTACTGTGTGGAAGCAAGCCATTTGGGACATCTAGTCCACTCCACCCTCCTACCCTATCCCTGTAACCCTTCATTCCCAATGGCTAATCCAGCTAGCTGGCACATCCCTGGACACTATGGGTAATTTAGCATGGCTAATCTACCTAACCTGCACATCTTTGACTGTGTGAGGAAACCCACACAGACAGGGAGAGAACATGTAAACGCCACACAGTCACCCAGGACTGGACTTGAGCCAGGTCCCTGGCACTGGGACAACAATGCTAACCACTGACACATTGTGCCACTCATGGTGCTGTGACTGATTGATGGATGTAGTGTTGTGACGATACTATGGCTTTAAGAGGTGTATTTTATCCTGTTTGTTTTTGAAGAGTGGTTTTAAAGTAGAAATGAAAGGCTATTGATCAGAAACTAAAAATAAACAGCCTGAGGCCTTGAGAGATTTTTTTTAAAGTTGGAACAACAGAAGCCATCTGAGTGGATGTGGTGAAGCTCCCGTAGAACCGGGATTTTTAGTTTTGGCTTTCCGCAGTTGCTGCTCAGGTCTTGAAGAGGTGGAAGCCATTTTTGTCCTTTCTCAATTACAGCTGAAAGCTGGGGGTTCTCTTCTTGCTGCTGGAGTTGCATTTGAGACAACTTGTTTTTCTGAATTTGCCTTTGTCAAAAGATGGGTTTATGGGGTGTTATTGTGTTGGAACGGTTAACTGATAGTAGTTATTAATCTATTATTCTGTTATGTTTACTGAGAGATTGGAAATCTTCAATGTATTCTTTCTTTTGTTGTATTTTAACTGCAGCTTTGCTTTAAATCCAGTAGTCTGACCAATCACGTTGTATCTGAAACAATTTGTCAGGCATTTGCTTTTAAAAGAAGAAAAACATTAGCGTCTAGGCTATCTTCTTAAATGTATTTTGAGGGGGTCTGATCTGGTCCATAACGGTGTAGTTGAGGTGGGAAACCTTACAACCTTTAAAAAAAATACTTAGATGAGCACTTGAAGTATTATCACATTCAATGCTCTGGTGAAGGAATGCGGGATTAGTGTAGGTAGTAGTATAGTTTTGATGGCACAGACTCAACGGGTCAAAGGGTCTCTTCTGTGCTGTAAGCTTCCACAATTTTATTGTTTCTCAGCTCTCTTTTGCTGAATTATAAAATAAAACCAATACTCATGGTAGCTCCTTCTTTGACAACTTCATATGTTTCTCGAGCTGATTAAACACAGTTGTTAATATGTTGTATTAGATCACTGTGGGCTAATAAGGAATTTATACTTCTTGTAAATCACATACAGATACTTCTCCTATAACAGTGTAGTTGTATTGCAGCAAAATCTCACGTAGTAGAAAATCACTTAATAGAAATAATGGGACCTATGGAAAAAGTAGGGTTGGGGCAGACCAGCAGAAATATCACTTATGATTTCTCAAAAAATCACCCATAAAACTAAAAGTACAGCACTGCCCGAATGAAGGTTGAAATTATATTTATTAGTGAAACAAAAGTAAATTTAACACAGAACATTTTAAAAAAGGTAAGGAAGTTGTTCTCGACAGTATCCCTCACAGAAAGCTGCTCTGTTAGCAGCTGAATCAGCGCACGCACAGAACGGCACAGAGGTTTCAGCGCACACATTGGCACATGCATAGAACGAAGTGTGTGAACTGATCCTTGCTGGAATCACACTATTGCCAACTAAGGTAAGCGTTCTCCAAAATACCATTCCCTAATACTTTAGTGACATTATAGCCAAGTCGTGCTGCCGAAACTTGCATTGTACCAGAACATCTTCGGGATACAAGCACCAAACTTCGGTGGTCATCAAGTGCTTTGAAAGGCTGGTCATGGCATTAATCAACTCCAGCCTCCCCACTACTCTTGACCCACTCCAATTTGCCTATTGGACAAACAGATCCATGTCAGTTGCCATATCACTTGCCCTTCAATCCTCCCTATTACATCTTGATACCAAGAAAGAATCCTACTCATTGATTACAGTTCATTCTTCAACATCCCCTCGAGCCTCATTACTAAACTTCGTGATCTCCAACGAAACCCCACTCTCTGCAACTGGATCCTCAGTATCCTGACCCACAAGCCACAATCAGTGAAGATTAAGGACAATATTTCATTATCACTAACACTCAACATTCAAGCCCCTCCCAGGGTGCATACTCAGCTCCCTCTTGTACTCACTGTATACCCATGACTGCATTGCCAAATACCAGACTAATGTCATTTACAAGTTCGCTGATGACACCACCACACCACCATCGTCGGTTGAATCTCAGATGGCGAAGAAACAGACTACAGATGGGAGGTGGAAGACCTGAAAAATGGTGCACTGAGTCCTTAATGCCAGCAAAACCAAGGAACTCATTATTGACTTTCAGCAGGATGTTACTCTTCCCCCCCCACTACACATTAACAGCACAGAGGTGGAATGAGTGGAGAGTGTCAAGCTCCTGGATGTGGTCATCAACAACAAGCTTTCTTGGACTCTTCATGTGGACTCACTGGTTACAAAGGCCCAATAACATCTCTTCTTCCTCAGGCAACTGAGGAAATTTGGCATGACTGTGGATACCTTTGCCAACTTTTATAGGTGCGCCATCGAGAGCATTCTGTCTGGATGTATCACTACCTGGTATGGTAACTGTACCATTCAAGATCGGAGGCGGTTACAGAGAGTGGTGAACTCAGCCTGGACAATCACAAAGGCCAAACTCCCATCATCTACCAGGCCTGCTGTCAAGGAAAGGCCGCCAGCATTCTCAAACATCGATCCCACCTTGGCAATGTTTTTCTACAACGCCTACCATTGGGGAGAAAGTACAGAAGCCTGAACACACACACAACTAGCCATTTTCGAAAAGATTTCCACTCCACTGTTATAGGAATACCTGTACCTGTGTTTTTATTTTTGTCGCTATTTACCTATTATTCACTCATCTATGCTACTTAACTCTAATCTGCCTGTATTACTCACAGGACAAAGCTTTTCACTATGCCTCGTACATGTGACATTAAACTGAATTGAACTGATTTCAAATCACCCCATCATCCTCTAGCTGACCACTTCAACTCCCCGTCCGCCAAGTCCTGGGCTGCCTCCACCATCAAATCAAAGCTACCCGCCAACTAGAGGAAAATTACCTCACCTTCCGCCTTGGGGACTCATCAACATCAACTTCACTAGTTTCCAAATCTCCCTTCCCTCAACCTTATCCCAGATTCAACCTTCCAACTCGGCACTGCTCTCTTGACCTGTCTATCTTCCTTCCCACCTATCCACTCCAACTATCACAATTACTCCCCACCTGAATCCACCTAACGCCTTCCCAGCTACCTTCTCCCCCAGCCCTACCCCACCCTCCTATTTATCTCTCAGCCCCTTCCTGACAAAATCCTTATGCCCGAAACATGGATTCTCCTGCTCCTCTTATGCTGCCTGACATGCTGTGCTTTTCCAGCGCCACATTTCTCTCCATTAAATGAGAATTATCTGTACTAAATCTTTAACCATAAACCATTGAACATACAGTTATGAATCACAGTTGCCCAAGGCTAGAATTGAACCTGGGTCCCTGGCATCATGAGGCCCCAATTCTAACCACTGAGCCACCATGCCACCCCTAGATAAGATACTCAAACTGCAAATAAATTTTACTGCCTAAAAACAAAAGTTAGTCATTAAAGATCAGCAGGAGATGGGAAAGACACTATACGAGTATTTTACATCACTGTTTACTGAGTAGAAAGATATAAAAGACAAAGAATGTAGGGAAATAAATAGCGATGTCTTGGAAAAATATTCATATGTCACAGGAGGAGGTGCAGAACATCTTAAAATGCATCAAGTTGGATAAATCCCCAGGACCAGATCAGGTATAGCTCTGTGGGAAGCTAGGGAAGTGGTTGCTGCCTCCCTTGCTGAAATATTTCTATCATCGATAGCCACAGGTCAGGTGCCAGAAAATTGGAGGTTAGCTAATATGAAGACAATCTTTACGAAAAGTGGTAAGGAAAAGCCAAGCTGAAAAATGTGTTGCTGGAAAAGCGCAGGTCAGGCAGCATCCAAGGAGCAGGAGAATCGACGTTTCGAGCATAAGCCCTTCTTCAGGATTCTCCTGCTCCTTCGATGCTGCCTGACCTGCTGCGCTTTTCCAGCAACACATTTTTCAGCTCTGATCTCCAGCATCTGCAGTCCTCACTTTCTCCTAGGAAAAGCCAAGGAACTATGGACTGGTGAGCCTGACATTTGTGATGGGCAAGTTGTTGGAAGGAATCCTGTAGGACAGGATTTACATGTATTTGGAAAGGCATGGACTAATTAATCATAGTCAACATGGTTTTGTGTGTGGGAAATTATGTTTCATTAACTTGACTGAGTTGTTGAAGAAGTAGTGAAGAGGACTGATGAGAGCAGAGCAGTGGCCTTCAGTAAGGTGTTCCACAAGGTTCCTCATGGTAGGCTGATTAGCAAGGTTAGATCACATGGAACACAGGGAGAACTAGCCATTTAGATATAGAATTGACTCAAAAGTAGAAGACAGAGGGTGGTGGTGCAGAGTTGCTTTTCAGACTAGAGGCCTGTAGCCAATGGTGTGCCAAAAGGATTGGTGCTGGGTCCACTCCTTTTCATCACTGATATAAAGGATTTGGATGTGAACATGGGAGGTATGGTTAGTACGTTTATAGATGACTCAAAAATTGGAGGTGTAGTGGACAGCGAAAGAGGTTCCTTCAGAATACTGTGGGACCTTAACCATATCAGCTAATGGGCAGAGGAAGTTTCATTTAGATAAATGTGAAGTGCTGCATTTTGGAATGGCAAATCAGGACAGGACTGATACACTTAATGAGGAAGCAAAACTAGAGGGCATAAGCTTAATGTGACAGGAGAAAGCTTTAAAAGTGACGCAAGGGGCAACGTTTCACGCAGAAGGTGGTACGTGTATAGAATGACCATCCAGAGAAAGTGGTGGAGGTTGGTACAATTATAGCATTTAAAACACATCTGAATGGCTATGTGAATAGAAAGAGTTTAGATGGAGAAGGGGGCAAATGGGACTAGATTTATTTAGGATATCAGGTCAGCATGGATGAGTTGGACAGGTTTCCATGCTGTATAATTTTATCAGAACAGAAATCCATCTTTTCATAAATAAAAAAAAATCCTGCTTATTCAGAGAACAAATTTTAGTAAAACCTCTTATGTCACTGGTCAACATGACAGCGGCCTATATTTGGACTTTGAATTTAATGAACCGAAAATCAATTTTTACAAAACCAATTTGCAATTCTGAACTGAAGCTGGCTATCTCATACTTACTAGTGAAGCATAATGCCCAAAGAAGTCACATTGTCACTGCTCCTCTCAGTCTCCAGCAGTTTTTTGACTGCTTGCTAAAACAAACAAACAAAAAACGTGAACTGGAAGAGCGGGCCACTCCCCTGCCATTGCTTTCAAGAAGACATTACCAGATATATGTTGGGCGGCACGGTGGCACAGTGGTTAGCACTGCTGCCTCACAGGGCCAAAAACCCGGGTTCAATTCCCGACTCAGGCGACTGTGTGGAGTTTGCACATTCTCCCAGTGTCTGCGTGGGTTTCCTCCGGGTGCTCCGGTTTCCTCCCACAGTCACAAAGATGTGTAGGTCAGGTGAATTGGCCATGCTAAATTGCCCGTAGTGTTAGGTTAAAGGGGTAAATGTAGGGGTATGGGTGGGTTGCACTTCGGCAGGTCGGTGTGGACTTGTTGGGCTGAAGGGCCTGTTTCCACACTGTAAGTAATCAAATCAAAGTAATCAAATCAAATATATCAGAAACTCTGCATTTATGACACCTTTTGAAAAAAACCATGCACAACATAAAGTTAACACTTTATAGTTCCTTTTGTTTTTTCGATATGGTTGGCCATATCACCAACTAGTTATATTAAATATTTGTTGTCATCAGTGGATAAGTGGAAAAGAAAACAGTGCACCTCTCCAAGCCTTGGTTATAATGCTAGTCTTAGTAATAATTACTAAGTTATCGCTGATTGCTGTAAAAGTTCATCCGGACCACAAATGATGTTTAGGGAAGAAAATCTGGCTTTCTGAAGTGGTCTAGCCTATATCTGATTCCGGAGCCACAGCAAATGTGGTTAATTCTTGAATGTTCTCAGAAATGGCCTATCCACTCAATTCAAGGACAATGAGGGATTGGAACAAATGGCCCTACTCAGGATGCCCAAATTATATGGAAGAATTAAGTCTCATTGCATATTGTATACAATGATTGTGATGTATAGTATACCCAAAAGGAAAGAATGCATGACAGAACATGGGTATTAAATTTTTTTTAATTTTTAAAACAAATAATCCATCAAAAACTATGATAGTCACTACTCTAAACACGACAGACTTACAGTGCATAAATTGGAATACTGGAACATAGAGCATTCAATTTCAGGTAAAGTCTTCATAATCCCAGAGGACCAGATGGTTACTCTCTTGTTAAAGTGACATGCCTGATAGTGACATTAACCTGAGTGTGTTGCCATGCCTCAACTAAAGGCAGGACCTTCGTGGTGACCTCAACTGGTGTGGGAATTGAAACCATGCTGTCAGCATCCTAAACCAATCATCCAGCCTACCAAACTAACACCAAAAGTGTTCAACAAACATTACAATTCCTCCTTTTTTTCTTTATTTTTGACACATTAGCCATCTTCTTGCACATACTGAGACCCTCACCCCTTTGTCTCGAAACCCTAAGCCAGGAGAAACGTCCAGTTTGCACATCCAGTCAGCCTATCTCCTTCAGAATTATGTATATTTCAACCAGATCTGCTTTCATTCTTCTAAACTCATGAATAAAAGCCCAGAAGACATCATCTCTTCTCATACGATCTCTAGCATCAGTCTAATGAACCTTCACTGCAGTTCTTCCATGGAGTGTCCCAAAACTGCACACAATACATCAGGTGTGGTCTCACCCAGGCTGTATGCATCTGCAGCGAAACTTCCTTGCTCCTGCACTCAGTGCAGTAAGGACCACATTGCAGTTTGGCAAACTGCAACGGCATGCTTGTTTTCACAGATTAGTGGACAAGGTCACCTTTATATGTGAACATTTCTTAATCTATCACATTTTGCAGAATCTTAAAGCCTTGGATTACATTAACTATTGCAAAAAATATGGCAGTGACGTCAGGAACTACATGCAGCATCTTCTAACAGAGTTCCATGTATCAAAATGATATTCTCACTAGGATGCCCCAAGTTGTCTCTTAAGGGGGTATTATTGCTTGTTTAATTAACTTAAATATGCATCTCAGCTCATTAACACGCAGCTTCCTGTGTTACCTTCCATCAGGAGTAATCTAAATGCTGAGAATTCTCAACATAGAAATTAGAGGGGCACCTGACAACTTGCCTTGCAGTGTCTGCCTGAAAGCACTACAGCCAGAACCTAAAGGCCATATTAATATGTTTTTTGCCCAGACACCAACATGCTGCTTATTGTGCTTCTCTGTTTGGATCTGTTCAGGAGGGCCACATCTTATTGAATAGCACTAAATTAAAAATCAATCCAGCCTTGTGCCAGCTGCCTACACAGCGAAACAAGCTGCACGTTCATGAAATCAAAAGGCAAAGTTCAAAAGTGGGTGGTAACTTGTCCTCAGTCCAATCAAGGAGGGGGGAATCCAGAGTCAGGACACCCCAGGATCATCAGTCACAGATATAGTATAAACAGTCTAGGAGCTTAGCTTCATTCATCTGCTCGGGGCAGTTACAGCTAAGGGAAAGGTTTGCCTATACTCTTCGGTGTTACTAACAGTCAGTTCTGTAGGGCCATCACAAGCAGTTGGAGAGTTCAAAGGTAATGATCGCTCCTAGGGGTCCCTGTGCATTGATTGTTGAGGGAAGTTCAGGTGGGACTGGTAGAGGAAGTTAAGCTCAAGCTGGTGGGCCTCCACATAGAGTCATAGAGATATACAGCCTGGAAACAGATCCTTCGGTCCAACCTATCCATGCCAACTAGATAGTCCAACCCAATCTAGTCCCCACCTGCCAGCACCAGGCCCATATCCCTCCAAACCCTTCCTATTCATATACCCATCTAATTGCCTCTTAAATGTTGCAATTGTATCAGCCTCCACCACATCCTCTGGCAGCTCATTCCATACATGTACCACCCTCTGTGTGAAAAAGTTGCCCTTAGGTCTCTTTTATATCTTTCCCCTCTCACCCTAAACCTATGCCCTCTAGTTCTGGACTCCTCGACCCCAGGGAAAGGACTTTGTCTATTTATCCTATCCATGCCCCTCATAATTTTGTAAACCTCTATAAGGTCATAAGGTCACCCCTCAGCCTCCGATGCTCCAGTGAAAACAGCCCCAGCCTGTTCAGCCTCTCCCTGTAGCTCAGATCCTCCATCCCTGGCAACATCCTTGTAAATCTTTTCTGAACCCTTTCAAATTTCATAACATATTTCCGATAGGAAGGAGACCAGAACTGCACTCAATATTCCAACAGTGGCCTAACCAATGTCCTGCACAGCCGCAACATGACCTCCGGGGAAATCGTTGAAATCGGCTGTCTGTATTGTGCAGGTAATACAGACATGGAGGCTCTGGGAAAGTAGCTAACCAGCAGGCGTTTTCCAGTATGCAGTGTCCTTGAGATGCATTCCCTGCCATCATTTTCCTTTGCCTCAATGCAAAATGCAGGTGGCAATCAGCTAGGACAATGACCAAAGTGGGTGGAGCTAATGGCAGTTTGATGAACAAAGCATGGGATCCACATCTGCTTGACATTATGACACTGAAGAGCAAATATATGAAGCATGTGCTTCCAGCCTGCAGCTACGTTTAGTGTGTAATAATTTCAGCATCCATTTGTAGTGCATGCAGAGCAAACACGCTTAGTGATGGTCAGAGGCAATCTGCACCTAGAAATTGAACAGTGACATTTCAATCCTGCAGAGCTTAGTGGCAATGGCTTAGCAAGAGATGAATAGTGGCCAAAGGCCAGACAAGGGTGTCAAGGTTGCTGTGACAGGTGGAAATCATTGCTTCAAATATCTTGTAAACATTACACTAAACTCTACTGAATGCATGGTTGATATAGGCCTGGACAAAATATGCCAAGGCTAAACCTGACTGAATTACAGATGTTTTGGTGCAGAAGGATGTCATTTGGGCCATTGTGTTTGCACTGACTGATCAAATGAGCATCATTTCTTGACGTCATGCTTCCTCATGATATCCTTTTACAAAACTTCTATCCATATAATCATCCAAAACCTCTTAAATGCCTCAAATGAACATGCTTCCATCATACCTCAAAAGTACAGGACTCCATGGTGGAGATGTGGCACTCATTATCAAGGCAGGAGATGGCCTAATTAGGGACAGTCAGCATTGCCTTATGCAGGCAGATCACGTCTTACTAACTTGAATGAATTTTGAGGAGGTGGCAAAGGTGATTGACGAAGGTAGAGCAGTGGATGTTGACTACATGGAGAGAATAAAGAACAATACAGCACAGGAACTGACCTTTCGCCCCTCCAAGTCTGTGCTGACACATTTTGCCCTTCCACACTAAAACGGTCTTCGCTTACAAGATCTGTATCCCTCTATTCCCTTCCTGTTCATATATTTGTCCAGGTGTTTCTTGAATAATGCTATTGTGTCTGCTTCCACCACTTCCTTTGGTAGTGCATTTCAGGCACTTACCAGCCTGTGTGGGGAAAAACGTGCCTCACAAATGCTTTTAAACATCCTCCTGTGCAACTTGAACCTGTGATCCCTAGTAATTGACCCCTCCACCCTGAGAAAAAGCCTCATATTTTCCACTCTTTCCATGCCATTCCCTCTATTATAAACTTCTATCAGGTCGCTCCACACACTCCTGCATTCCAGTGAAAACAAACCCAGTCTATTCAATCTTTCCTCATCGCTAAAATCCCCCATGCCAGGCAACATCCTGGTAAACCTTTTCTATACCCTCTTCAAAGCATACACATCCTTCTGGTAATGTGATGACCAGAACTATACACAATATTTCAAGTGCAGCCAAAGTAAAGGTCTATAAAGCTGCAGCACAATTTGACTGTCCTTATTCTCAATGCCCCTTCCAATGTAGGCAAGAATGCCCTAGGCCTTTGTTCTAAACCACCTTAGAATACCTACAGGGGGGAAACCGGCCCTTCAACCCTGCAAGCCCACACTGACCCTCCGAAAGGTATCCCACCCAGACCCATTTCCCTATTATGCTACATTTCCCCTGACTAATGCACCTAACCTACTCATCAATGAATACAATGGGCAATTTAGCAAGGCCAATTCACCTAACCTGCACATCTTTGGATTGCATTTTATCTACCTGCGCTGCCACCTTCAGTGATCTGTGGGCCTGCACACCCAGATCCCTTTGCATATCAATACTCCTAAGGGTTCTGCCATCACTATATAATTTCCAATGCACTTGACCTTCCAAAATGTATCATCGCACATTTCTTCGTATTAATCTCCAGCTGCCTCTGCCTCCAACTGATTTATTTCTACGTGACTGGCTCCTTCCTGAGCACGACTGGTGACTCGTATCAAACCTTAGTCTGATACCTATGAAAGATCACACTTGTTCATTTCATTTCATGTTACAGCCTGGGCAGTAGGATTTCAAAATATCGTTAACTTCCAACAGGCGCAAGGTGTTGCAGATTGCACGGACATGGCCGCATCAAAACATTGCAGGATTCATTAATAGGAAGGGCTTCCATTCCATTCATGTTCAACCACCACTTTCTGGACATGTGTGACCATTACCCTAGAAGCTACCGTGATTCCTACACCTGCTTCCTATATCTGCTGTGTTTGAGAGTCCAGGTGCCTTTATAGACATAAGGGCTATCCACTACAACCAGCTCATGACTCCATTGCAGAGCCCATGTTTTGGAGAGGAGGTTCCGCTGCTTTCCTAATCTAGTGAGGGGGATATCCAGTATATACAAAATAGACTGCTCCATCATCCGAGCATGCTATGTCACGGGCAGCATGGGTTTGTAGTTGCTGTGCTATTATATTGCTGGGAACAATACTAAACTGCCACTCATCTGGCTGCACAGTGACCTTTTAAAGATGGTGAAATTACTTGGGAAGCTGGTGTTTCAGCAAATAGCTGATTGGTGAGGTGTTGTGTGAACACGTGGTAAAATGGCACTAGAATCAGATAAGAATCCCTGGTGGGTATTCCACCATCAAATAGGTATTCAGTTTTTTGCACTGTTGAAAGGAATAGTCTTTCACAGGAAAACAAAAGGGGCAGTCAGTTATTGGACTCTCGAAAGGATTCTTATATTAGGCAGTATTTGAAAAAATTGAGTAGTTGTTACAGGGGACTGTCCTGTCAGAGACACATAAATTTAGGACAGTTGCTTTCCTGGTGCTAGGATTAAGGATGTCTCGAAGCATTTCAAGTACAGATTAAAGCCTTACAAACTGAATTTAAGAGATTACATAGAAGATTAAAAAAATAAAACCTTAAAAGTAGTAATCTCTGGTTCACTCCTAATGCCAAAATCGAATGAAGGAAGGAGCAAAAGGATAAAGGTGATAAATCAATGGCTGAAGGGGTGGGGTATTGCTCAGGGATTCAGGCCCTTCAGACAGAAAACACCTGTTCAAAAAGGACAGGTTTAATCTGAACTGGAAAGGGACATTTGCTAATTCAACTAAGGAAGACTTTATACTACCAGGAAGGGTGTTAGGTGAGGAAGCAATGATAGTAGTGTAAATAGAAAGATTGATGAGTAAAGGTTCTGAATGTGAAGAAAACAAGTCAATTAGAAAAGAAAGACAAGAGAGGAGTCAGATTACAAAGTAACTCTGAAAAACTAAACAGCATTTATTTCAATGTAAAAGGTCTTACAGTGGAGGCTGATAAACTCAGAAACATGGGATTGGAAGGTCACAGCTTTTGCAGAAACTTGGCTGAGAGATCGACAGCTCAATATTCCAGGTATGAGACAAGAACTTTCAAAAATTGATTGGAGTAGACTGTTTGCAGGTAAAAGGAATCTGACAAGTGAGAGGCTTTCAATAGTGATCAGAGACATTATGTTCCTGTAGGAAGGATAAGGGAGGTAAGAAAAGAAATTTGATTTTTCTGAAAAATCATCCAGGGAAAATATATGTGTAGAAATTATAAATAAGAAAGGAAAGATCATCTTGATGGGATTATACCAAAATGACACCCCCAGAGAAGGAAATATGTAGGTAGATCTCAGATATATGCAAACATAAGGTTGCAATAATAATGGATTTTAATTTTCCAAACACTGACATAGGCTACCATAATGTTAAGGGATTGGATGATGGAGAATTTGTTGTTAAATGTTCAAGAAAATTCTTTTTGTCGATTTGTGGACGAGCTCCTACTAGAGAAGGAGCAAAACTTGACCTTTTGGGCAATAAGCCAGAGCAGGTGACTGAAGTAAAAAATCAGGGAACACGGAGTCGAGTGATCATTATTCTATTAGTTTCACAGTGGTTATGGAAAAGAATAAGCTTCCATAGAAGTAAAAGTTTTTAATTGGAGTAAGGCAAATTTTAATGGCATGAGACAAGAACTTTCAAAAATTGACTGGAGTAGACTGTTTGCAGGTAAAAGGAATCTGACAAGTGAGAGGCTTTCAATAGTGTGCAGAGACATTATGTTCCTGTTCCTGAAGGATAAGGCATTCATGATGAAGAACCTATGCTCGAACTGTCAACGCTCCTGCACCTCAGATGCTGCCTGGCCGACTGTGCTTCCAACTCATCTCCAGCATTTGCAGTCCTCACTTTCGCCTGAGGAGTAAGGTGAGTAAGATTAAGGAATAATAGACAAATAAAGATATGGAGGTTCTCATCAAGAATTAAAAAAAAAGAGAATCTTATTTTAGATAGAGTCAATTTGGTTCAATTGAATCTCTTAATTAATATAAAAAGTATGTAGGGACATTCATAAGAAAAAAAATCAGGAAAGCAAAGATGGGATATGAGATCGCCTTGGCAGATAAGGTAAAGAATGATCCAAGAAAGATTGTACATTAAGAGCAAGAGGGTAACGACAGACATGGTAGGGCCTCTTAAAGATCAAGTTCGTTATCTTCCCATTGGACCCCAGGGAATGGGAGAGATATTTTGCATCAGTTTTTACTGTGGAGAAAGAACTGGAGGCTAGAGAATGCAGGGAGATAAATTTTGATGTTTTGAACATATTTCACATTACTCTGAGGTTTTAGAGAATATGAAGGTAGTTAAATCTCCAGAACCTGATCTAATGCAAGTAAGGGAGGAAATTGCCAGACTCCTTGCAGAAATATTTACACCCTCTATAAGGAGGTGAGGTGGCTAATGCTGTAGCTTTCTTTAAGAAAGATTGTAAGGAGGAACAGGGGAACTATAGAGCTGGGAATTTGCCTTTGGTTGTGGATAAATTGTTAAAGTCAATTTTAAAAGATAGGATCTATGGACATTTAGAAAGGCAAGAAATTGATCAGGAATAGTCAACATGGTTTTGTGTGAGGAAAATAGCATCTCACAAACTTGATACGGTTTTATTTTGAGGAAGTTATCAGAAAGATTGAGGAGGGCAGATCATTAGACATTGCTTATTTGGATTTCAGTAAAGCCTTCAACAAGGTTCCACACGGTAGACTAATCAAGTAAAGTTAGGTCACATGGGATTCAGCATGAGTTTGCCAACTGGATACATAATAGGCTTAACGGCAGTAGACAGAGTGCAGTGAGGGTTGTTTATTGGTCTGGAGGCCTGTCACTAGCGATGTTTCACAGGGATCAGTTCTGGGTCCTCTTTTGTCTTGGTCATCTATATGAATGATTTGGATGAGAATATAAACGGCAAGGCTAGAATGCTATAGTGGGTAGTGTAACAGAACAAAGAGTAGGGGTGATCTTATAGAAGTTTATAAAATCATGAGGGGCATGGATATGGTAAATAGACCCCTCTACCTCGGGGTTCAGAGACATAGCTCTTTGAAGTTTGTGTCACATATCAACAGTATGGTTAAAAAAGGCATTTTAGAACACTTGCCTTCATTGTTCAGTCCTTTGAGTATAGGAGTTGGGAAGTCATGTTGAGGTTGTACAGAACATTGGCGAGGCCTCTTCTGGAATACTGTGTCCAGATCCAATTGCCCACTTATAGAATATTAAGCTGGAGAGGATTTACAAGGGACTTATCAGGACGTTGCCAGGTATGGAATGTTAGTGTTGTAAAGAAAGGCCGTACAGGCTGGGACTTTTTTGACTGGAGCATTGGAGGTTGAGAAGTGGCCTTCTCGAAGTTTATAAAATTATGGAGGGGTACAAATAGGGTTAAATGGAAGGTGTCATTTCTCTAGGATGGGAAATTTCAAAACAAAGGGGCACATTTTTAATGTGCAAGGAGAGAGATTTTAAAAAGACATGAGGGGCAATTTTTTTAAAAACAGAGGGTGATTCAGGTGCAGAATGAACCCTCTGAGGAAGTGGTGGACATAGATACAATTACAATGTTTGAAAGACATGTGCAAGGTATAATATAGGTATATGAATAGGAACGGTTTGAAGGGATATTGGCCAGGAGCAGGCAGGTGGGACTAGTTTAGTTGCAGGTTATGTTCAACATGGACTGGTTGGACCAAGGAGTCTGCTTCCCTGCTAGATGACTTTGACTTGAAAAAGTTAGGTAGTTAATGAGGTTGCTGAGTAAGATGTAGAGTGAGATCCTGCTCCCTCAAAGTGGCCACACATGCAGAAAGGGTGGTAATAAGGATAGGACATTTATATCTATACAAGAACTCCAGCTATTCACAGTATATATTCATGATACAGGTGAGGGAAATAAAAGTAGTATCTCAAAATTGGCAAACCACACAAAGCTCGATGGAAGGGAGCACGGAGGATGCTGAGGGTTGCAGTGTGTGATTTGGACAGGTTGCACGGTGGATATTGGAAATGTGGATGAATGTGAGAAAAAGTAGGAAGTCCAAATACATTTGAATGGCTATAAATCGAGAGTGAGGAAAGTTCAATGCAATCTGGATATCCTTGAACACCAGTTGTGGAAAGTGAGGATTAAGTGCAGCAAGCAGTAAAGGCAGCAAACTGCTGGCTGGCTTTCAGAGTAAGGGGATTTGAGTACAGGAATAAAAGATGTCTTGCTGCAATTATACAGGACATTGGAGAGGTCACACATGGAATACTGTGTAGTTTTGGTTTCCTTATCTGAGCAAGGATGTTCCTGCTCTCGAGGAATTGCAGTAAAGATTTACCAAATTAATTCCTGGATTAGCAAGGCTGATGTATGAAGAGGGATTGATTCAGTTAGGATTGTTTTCACTGAAGTTTAGAAGATTGAGGTGGAAGGGGTGAAATCTCATAAAAACCTATAAAATTCTAACAGGGCTAAGCAAATTTAGATGCAGAAACAATATGCCTGATAGTGAGGGAGACCCGGACTAGGGGTCACCGTTTAAGGATAAGGATCAGAGATGAAGAGAACTTTTTCTCCCCGGACAGAGAGAGTGATGAACCTGTGGATTTCATTACCACAAAGTTGTTGAGGTCAAAACATTGTGTTTTCAACTATGAAGTCTATGTAGCAGTTTTCACAAAGGGCTTCAAAGGATATGGACGGGGGAGGGGAAGGGTGGGATTGCAGTATTGTGTTTGATGATAAGCCATGACGATGATGAATGGTGAAGCATGTCCAAGAGATCAAATGGCCTTCTGTTGCTCCTATGTTTCTTCAGAACTGCAGACGGTCTGAAGGGACATTGGACTTAAACTGATTTTTCTCCACGGTTTCCATCACAGGCTTTTCCATCATGTTGTTTTTGGACAACGCAAACATTTATCTATGTTACACTGCTGAGGCTGTGGTGCTGGAAAAGCACAGCAGGTCAGGCAGCATCCGAGAAGCCGGAGAAATCGACGTTTCGGACATAAGCCCTTTATCAGGAACATCGATTTTCACGCTTCTCAGATGCTGCCTGACCCATTGTGCTTTTCCAGCACTACACTCTTGACACTGATCTCCAGCATCTGAAGTCCTCACTTTCTCCTAAGTTACACTGCATCTGCTCACTTAACTTGTCTAAATTGTCTTGAAGTTTTTTTTTTTTACAACCCATCACGACTCAATTCCATTTAGTTTTGCTTTAGCAGCAAACTTTGAAATATTCCATTTTATTTATAAAATCAGACTTGTTATAGTGCAGAAGAAGGAGGCCATTCAGCACATTCCATCAGCACCAGTTCCACAAATGACCACTCTTTTTAAGTGCCAATTGCCTCTTCCCCTCCCCCATGCTCTTGCACAATAATCATCAAATGCCCTCTTGAATGACTCAATTGAACCTGCTTCCACACACCTGTAGGCAGTGCATTTCATACCCTAACTATTCAATGAATGGGAAAGTCTTCCTTCCATTACCCTTGTTCTTTTATATATCACTTTAAATGTATGTCCTCTTATTCTTGTTCCTTTTAGGAATGGGAACAGCTTCTTCCTATCTATCCAGCCCTACTCATGATTTTGAAAACTTCCATCAAATCTCCACAACCTTCTTCTCTCCAAGGGAGACAGTCCCAACTGCTTCAATCTCTTTTCATAACTGAAGTTGTCCTCAATTAGTGTTTACATTTATTGTGAATGCCCAACAGCCAAGCCCTGTAGGATCTCATTTGTCATTACCATCCACTCCAAAAGGACCTATATTTTCTTCTATTTTCTATCTGCTAACAATCTCAATCCATGCCACTGTCGTACCACCAGTCCCATGTACTGTGATGCTGCACAATAACTTCTTATGCAGGACTTCATATAAAGCTTTCCAACAATCTAAATGTACGACATCCATTGGTTACCTTCCATCAGTTATATTCTCAAAATAGTTGAACAGGTTTATCAAACACAATGCTGGAGATCTCCAGCATCTGCAGTCCTCACTTTCTCCTAGGTGATTTTAACCTACTGTGAATTCTCTTGCAAGGATGCCTTCCTTGAAGAAGCTCTCCTCCTCCCTCTACAAGGATCTCAGCGAGTCCCTCTCTCACTGCACCCCCCAGGTCATCTCATCTGCCCTGAAGCTCTTCGGCCATGTCCTCAAACAGACTTGCTACCACAGCCACATCTCCTTCCTCAGCACCTATCTACGGAACCGACTGACGCTGCATGGACTCCGGACTACGTTCAGACCTACAAAATTTGGACCCAACCAGGACAACCAGTACCTACAACAAGTCCGAAGCCTCCAGCAACAGACCTCCCTCCGGATCCTCCATATCACGCTTGCAGCCATGCGCCGCTACCTACATTCCCTGCAGTCAGCCCTACCCCAGCTCAGGACAACACTCTCACAGACAATTCCTGAAGGGCTTATGCCAGAAACGTCGATTCTCCTTCTCCTTTGATGCTGCCTGACCTGCTGCGCTTTTCCAGCAACACATTTTTAAGCTTAACAAACACAATGCCCCTATCATAAATCCTGTTGAATTTGTGCAACAAAAAGATATTCCTGGAGAAAACCTCTTGCATTGACTCGATCTGGCAACACTTGTGGAGGGAAAGTAGAGTCAATGTTCCAAATCCAGCGACCTGCTTTGGAACTGTCTCAAAACGCTGACTCCGTTTTCTAGTCACAGATGCGGCCAGACTTTCTCCAACAATTTCTATATTCATTTCAGATTTTCAGCATTCACACCTTTGGTTTTATTGAATTTGTGAAAACCTACTTGTATTTTTTTTAAGTGTCCTCTCATCACACCATTTAAAAGAGGCTCCAGCATTATCCCTTTGACTGTTGCTAGGCTACATAGTCTGTATTTCCAGTTTTTCTCCAAACTTCTTTTCTTGAAGTCGGATTACATCTACCACTCTCCAATTTGCCAGGATTATTCCAGAATCTAGCGAATTATTTAATTTCTTAATTTTTCTTTAAGAAAAAAACTAATACTATTCTCTTTCAATTCCTCCTTCACAATACTTGGTGGTTGAGAGGTGATCTTCTAGAAGTTTGGAAGATCAAGAGGGGCATAGATAAGGCTCATAACAAAAGTCTTTTCTTGAAGGTTTCAAAATTATGTGGCATATTTTTAAGTCAAGATGAGGAAGATTTAAAAAGGACATGTGGGGTAATTTTTTTTTAAACACTGATTAGTGTGGAATAAACTGTCAGAGGAAGTGCTGGATGCAGGTACGATTACAATGTTTAAAGATATTTGAATACGTATATGAATAGGAAAGATGTTGAGGATATGGACCAAACACAGATGATAGGTGGGACTTGATTAGTTTGAGAACATGGTCAGCACAGACCAGTTGGACTGAAGTATCTGTTTCCATGCTGTATTCTGCTATGACTCTAGCATTTCTGGGGAGTCATTTATGTCTTCTCCTGTGAACACAGAACTAAAGTAGCTGCTTGCTTCCTCTGCCATCCCCTTGTTCTCCTTTATCAGTTCGGTTGGTTCAGACTGAAAAGAGCCTAGAACATAGAACAGTACAGCATAGGAACAGACCCTCTGACCCATGATATTACACCAAACATGATGCCAAGTTTAATTAATCCCTTCTGTCTGCTTTTGGTCGATATCCTTCCATTCTTATATGTTCATGTGCTCATCTAAAAAGGCCCTTAAACGCCTCTATCACACCTGCCTCTTGGCAGTGCATTTCAGACACCACCACTTTAATAAACTGTCGCCCCTCACATCTGCTTCGAACTTTCCCCTCTCAACCTAAATGCATGCTCCTTAGTATTAAACATTTCATCTTTGGGGAAAAAAGATTCAGACCATCAATCCTGTCTATGCATCTCAATTTTATAGGCTTCCAGCAAAACTCTCCTCAGCCTCCACCGTTCCAGGAAAAAAACAACCCAAGTTTTTCTAGCCTCTCCTTATAGCTCATTCCCTTTAATCCAGGCTGCATCCTAGTAAACCTCTTCTGCACACTCTCCAAAGCTTCCACATCCTTCCTGTAATGTAGTGATTACAATCGAACACAATACTCTAAGTGTGACCTAACCAAAGACTTTTAAAACTGCAACACGATATTCTGACTCTTGTACTCAATTCCCTGACAATAAAGGCAAATGTGCCATTCATCACCTTTACTACTCTATCTACCCGAATGAATTTGAAAGCCAAGATCCCAGTGCATACCAATGTTGTTCAGGTATACTTTTCCTTAAATTAGGGAGATCAAAAATGCAGCAGCACACATTTCTCTGCCCATACCTGCAACTGATCTATAGCCTGCCGTATCCTTTGACAACCTTCTACACTATTCACAACTTCACAGATCTTTGTATCATCTACAAACTTACTAACGTACCCATCCATATTTTCATCCAAGTCATTTACATATATCACAAACAGCAGAGGTCCCAGTACAGATCCCTGCAGGACGCTGCTAGTCACGGGCATCTAGTCTAAAAATATCCTTCCACCACTACTTTGTCTTCTGTGAGCAAGCCAATTCTGAATCCACGCAACCAAGTTCCAAGCACCTTAATCTTCTGGATGAACCTACTATGAGGGACCTTGTCAAAAGCCTTACTAATCCACGTAGACAACATCTATTGCTCCACTGATCAACTTTGTCACCTCCTCAAAAAATTCAACCTACCTTGCACAATGTCATGCTGTCAGGTTGCTTGCTTTCAAAAACATGCAGTAATTATTCAGCAGTTCTTTTTCAGTCATAGTCAAAATTACAAAAAACAAAACACATCTTTAATATAATGAAGAATTCTATCACTTTTTCCTCAAGGACCTCTCACAAGATTAGGAGTAGGTTGTGTATGGGAAGTCATGTCTCACAAATTTGTTAGAGTTCTTTGATGAAGTAACCAAGAAGGTTAACAAGAGCAAGGCCGTCAACATAATCTGTAAGGGTTTTTGCTAAGGTTCCACATGGCAGGCTGCTCTGGCAGCATGGAATCCGCTGGGAGCTGATAAATTGGATACACAGTTGGTTTGAAGGTAGAAAGCAGAGGGTAATAGTAGAAAGACAGTTGTCGGACTGGATATCTATGATTAGTAATGTGCCTCAGGAGTCTGTGCTGGGCCCTTTACTGTTAATTATTTACATCAATGATTTGGATGAAAATGCACAAAGCAAGATTAGCAAATTTGTAGATGATACTAAAATAGGTCCTACTATGAACAGTGAAGAAGGTTATCAGAAATTACAGCAGGACCTTGATCAGCTGGGGAAGTAGACTGAGAAATAATCTATATTAAATTCCATTTGCTAAGTGCGAGGTCTTGCATTTTGGAAAGTCATGGTGAATGGTAGGGCCTTAAAAAGGAGTGTAGTGGAACTTTGGAGATCAGGTGCACAATTCTCTGAAAGTGGAGTCACAGGTAGACAGGGCAGTGAAGGCAGCTTTTGGCACACTGGCCTTCATCAGTCAGGGCACAGAGTATAGAAGTTGGGAACTTTTATTGCATTTATACAGGACATTGGAGAGAGTGCACTTGGAGTATGGTGTTCAGTTTTGGTCATCTTGCTATCGGAAGGAGGTTATTAAACTGGAAAGAATGCAGAGGAAATTTACAAGAATGTTGCCAGGACTCAATGGTCTGAATTATAGGGAGAGGTTGGACAAATTATGAATTTTTTTTCTTTACAGCATAGGAGAACTAAGGAGGGGGAATTTTATTGAAGTGTATAAGATCATGAGAGGCGTGGATAGAGTGAATGCAGTCTTTTTCCCAGGGTTAGGGAATCGAGGACTAGAGGGCATCAGTTTAAGGTTGGAGGGAAAAGAATAAAAGGGAACCTGAGGGCAACATTTTATTTTACAGATCGGGTGGTATGTAGATGGAATAAGCTGCCAGCAAAAGTGGCTGAGACAGGTACATTAACATCACTTAAACAGCATTTGGACAAATACATGGATAGAAAAGGTTTAGAAGTAAGATGGGCCAAGTGCAGGGAAACAGGGTTAGCACTGATGAACATTTTGGTCGGCATGGACCAATTTGAGCCAAAGCATCTGTCTCCATGCTGTAGGACTCTATGACTCGGTTTTGCTTTTTGCTATTTTTACCTTATTTGGGCTATGGCGCTAATTACTCCTTGCATTCACTTTTGTTTTCTACTTTTCTTTCAGGTTCACCTTTGTTTGTCTCACTTCTCATTTTCCAACCAAGGTTCATGCCCATCTGTCAAGCTTAAACCATCCCTCACAGCACTAACAAACATCCCAGCAAAGATATTGGCCCTGCTGGCCTGTAATCCTCCCAGTTTTTACACAAATCAATACCTTCCCCAAAATCAGTACCAATCTCCTGCATTCACTCTATCCACGCCTTCCTCCTGAACTATTCCTCCAGTTTGTATTTAAACAGTCTGTTCTTTGATTTCTCATCTGACTAATACTTGGCAATGACAATAATCCTAAGAGTTCTACCATTTGAGGCCCTGCTTAATAAAAAACATATTTCCTCACTCCCCATATTCTACTTGCAGAACTTAATCCCTCTTTTTACTTGTTGACACCAACTTAGATCACAACCTCTTGCTATTTTCCCTCACCATTTAGACTATCCTGCTTCATGACATCCTTGACCCGAGCACAGGGAAGACAATATTCCATCCTAGTGTCATGTGTACAGGTGAAGAATGGACTCTCTGTTCCATTAAAGTAGAATCCCTGTAGCTATTGTTCTACTATTTTTTCTCTCCCTCTGCAGCTGAGCCACTTAGTACCATAGATTTGCTTCTCACTGCATTCTCCTGACAAACCAAAGTGCACAAAGGCAAGGCAGGGCAAAGCAGACATGTGAGTGTCCAGGTGGGCTCAGAACAAGCATGCCAATGACATCAAGTGAGGAGCCTGGAGATACAGCTTGATCCAAGAGCTTGGTGCATGTTCCTGACTGCACAGTTTTCTTATAATGGTATTGCAAAGACAATTGTCGGTGCAGCCTTTAAATACATCAGTAAGTGGATTTGAAATGTGCCATGAAGGTGCTTAGAAGTCGACATACACTGGATGCGAAAATTTAGGTGTCTGATGTCAATGCCTGTGGAATGTGCTAATGTCCAGTGTCCAACATGGAGCCTATTCAAAGAAAGTGGCAAGTTTAAGTCTTGAGGTGCTTGCTCTGACTTCAAAGATTTTTGACATCTGACTTGCTTGATGTTTTTGATAATTTCGGATGCTCAGTATCATTGAGGGGACTTAGCTGTTAAGTAAGCTATAATCCCCTCTTTAGATTATAATGGTGAGAAACAGGCCATGCTGCTCAGTTGATGCATCAAAGATGCAGTGAGTTGCTCCTGACACTGAGGTAGGCCTCTCCAGACTTCTTGTATGATTTGGCATTCTGTATAAAAGGCTTTCCCTCTTACAACCAAAACATCAAGAAAGCATGCATTGCAATGCTAGCTACAATCAAATTTATTATATATAAAGTAGCAATAAAATTGTTTAAACAAATACATAATAAAAATAGTAATTAATTAGCATGCTATAACGAAGTGATAATTTATTTAATCCTACTGATGGGGGAAACATGAATTGAAACAATTCCATGTTTCAATTGATCGTATGCTTATTAAAGCTCTATAAATATTATCTTACCTTCATGTTTATTTCAGTGCCATGAAGCTGCTGTGAGACGGTCTTAATGATTCCAATCACGATATCCTGTAAGCCTTCCCTTTCTGAATAATAATGTAAAAGAAGAGCTTTCCCTTTATCTGCATCTGTGCATCGAAATGATGGTGCACGCATCCCTGGGTAGATGGTAGCCAGGTGGTCATGTAAAGCATCTAGATTCTAGGGAGACAAAGTTAACAGTTTGTATCCTGAACATTTATCAAAGCATTAAATAATACGCTTAATAATAATCAAATAAAATGTTTGATCTACCTTTAAAAGTTGAAAACATTAATTTGAAAAATAAATAAACATAATCTTTTAAAAAAAAAGTTAAACACAAGAATCTGACATCCACAATACTTTCCACTCTCTACAGACTTTGTATTGACTCATACAGTCAAAGTGACTGTCATTCTGGCATTGAAGGCAGCTATCAGACCCATCAGTTCTATGCCAGTTTTCTCTAAAAACAAAAATGGAATTCATTTAGTCCCATAACCTAACTATATCCCTGTGACTCCAGTGGTAATGTAGCAGCTTCGGGTAGAGACTGAAGTGGCAATGGCTGCAGCTTCAGTAAGTGGTGGGTGTGATCTATCCTTCTTTGCTATTATGGCAGCGCAGTGGTTTCAGTGTTAACTTCAGTGTGGTAATGTGGTGTGTCCAGTCAGGAAATCCTTGCTTTGGCAGCCTCAGGGGGTGGCCCCAGAAGTAGTGGCCAATAGCCACTCCAGAAACGCAGGAGTTATGCAGGGAACAAAAGATGAACTTTGCCCTTACTTTATCTCAAATTATTTATTTTTCTAATTTGTGTTTAAAATGGCACCAAACTGATGACTTCTAAGTATCTCACTGAATTTTCATAAATACATGTGACAAAAAGATATAAAATGCAAAAGTGACCTTGGAGTGCAGGTTCATAGTTCTTTGAAAGTGGAGACGTAGGTAGACAGATTAGCGAAGGCAGCTTTTGGCACAATTGCCTTTCTTGGTCAATGCACTGACTATAGGAGTTGGAAGTCACACTGCAGCTGTACAGAATTTTGGTTTGGCCACTTTTAGAATATGGTGCCCAGTATGAAAAACGACACTCTACCAACCTCTGTCTCATACAGTCGTGCCAATTTTATATCCAATTCACTAGTTCTCGCTAGAATTCATGTGATCCAACTCTACTAAAATCAGTCTAACATATGGAATTTTGTAAAAGGGCTTGCTAAAGTCCATGTAGACAGGGTCTATGACTCTGCCCTCATCTATCTTCTTGATCACATCATCAATCAACTACTGTCCAAAGTTTGTACACCTGTCCATAATTTCCTTACATTTACATCTTTGGAATTAGTTGCTGGTCTATAGACAACATTGAAAAATGTAATCGCACTTTTGTTTCTTAGCTGTAGCCTAAATCGATGTTGGCCTTGACCCCCTCAAAGGGCACCCTCACTCTTCAGCACTGCAAGGTCCTCCTTAATCATGACTGCTCCCTCTTTTTCTTCTTTTCATATCTTTCCACATATCTAGAAATATGGAATCCCTAGTTCATGCTTTTTTGATCCATAATATCATGTTCTCATATATAACCCAAACTTAGTGACTACAGTCAGTGCATTCACTTATGTATGCTGTAATACTGATGTAGAATTTATTTCTTTCTCCCTTACTCTGAACGTTCTTCATAACTTATCATTTCAGATTTAAAATCAAAGAATTCCTACAGTGCCATTCAGCCAAAGTCTGCATTGACCCTCCAAAGAGCATCCCACCCAGATCCACATTTTATCCTTGCAACCATGTATTTACCTTGGCTAATCCACCTAGCCTGCTCATCCCTGGACTCTATGGGATAATTTAGCATAGCCAATTCACTTCACCTGCACATCTTTAGACTTTGGGAGGAAAATGGAGCACTCTGAAAACCTACAGACATAGTAAGAATATGCAAACTCTAGACAGACGCTCAAGGCTAGAATCGTATCTGGGTTCCTGGCACTGAGGCAGCATGCTAATGACACAGAGTCACCATACCATGTTCTTAAGACATCTAGAAAGTGAAAATATAGTAACAGAATCTCTTCAGTGCAGAAAGAGGCTATTTGGCCCATCCAGTCTGCACTGATCTCCAGTGAGCATCCCACATCCCCATAACCCTACATTGGGTTCAGGTTTTAATCTTACTTAGGTGCTACCTATCTCACCTAATCGCCTGTGCGCCATGGCATTCCTTTCTAAAATTATGTCCTAGTTTCTAGACCTCTGAAGTTAGTTTAAACCTGACCCAAAGCACCACCAAATCACCTAGTACAGAATCCATCTATCCTGTTTAGGTACAATCCATTTAGCTTGTGAAGATTCCATTTTCTCCAGAGATGGTCCCAATGCCCAAAAGCAAACCAAAAAAAATCTACACACATCCCTCTTGCATTACATTTCCAATCTTATATTTCTCCACTTTATCATCTTTTCCCTATTAGTCTGCACCTGGCACTGGGAGCAATTTGAAGGGACGTGTACTGGTACTCCACAGGAAGCGCTGGGAGTAACATTTGAGGCCCTGCTTACTAATTTTCTACTTAGCTCCCTAATTTTGACTAGAAAGCCACATCCCTCTTTTGACCCACACCTTTTGACCAATCTGAATAATGACAGTTGGCTGATCACTCTCACTGCAGAGTGTGCTGCAGCCAATCAGTGGAACATTGATCCTGGCATCAGTGGAGGACACATGATCATAGACTTATGCCTGCAGCCACACAAACATCCTGACTATTCCTCTACTTATACCCTTACTACTATTTCTCTTCCAAATTTTTTTTTGCCTCCCCTGTAAAGTTGAACCAACTGGATGCCACAAGATTGGCTTTGACAGAACTCCCTAAATGCACCATCACTGTCATCAGTATGCAGTACACAATACTGGTTGTTGGTGGGCCACACTCCATCATGATGAGACCTAAAGCACAGAAAAAGGCACATCAGCCCATCACATCACTAACAAACAAAATCAGAAACAAATACCTAGCTATTATAATCCAATCTTAAAACACTTAGCCCATAGACTTGGAATCACAAGTACACATCTAAATAGTTTAGCTGTTGTGAGATTATTTTGGCTTTACCATCATACTGGCAGTGAGAGCCAGATTCCCATCACCCTATTTTGTTATTTTGTTAATCAAATTAGCGTAGGACTTATGCATGTAATGGTAATATCCTGGGCAGTCTTGTGGAACAAAGGGAACTTAGACTGCAAATTCACAGTTCCTTGAAAGTGGAGTCGCAGATAGACAAGGTCGTGAAGAAAGCACGTAGTATGCTTTCCTTTATTGGTCAGTGCTTTGAGTGTAGGAGTTGGAATTTCATGTTGCTGATGTACAGAAGACTGGTTAGGCCACTTTTGAAATCCTGCATTCAAGAGGAAGGAGGAAGCTTTCTTAAGATTGAGAAGGCAAGGATCTGGCACAGCTTTACATGATAACTAGGAAAGAACTCAAAATAGACTGAGGAGAGCTAGCAGGAGACACAAAAAGCCTTGCCGGGAAGAGTTAGGGAAAGGCCAAAGGTGTTCTACACTTACGTGAGGAATAAGGGAATGATTAGAGAGAGGGTGAGGCCAATCACGGATAGGGGAGGGAACTTGTGCCTGGAGTATGAAGAGGCTGGGGAGGCTCTAAATTAGTTTTTTGCTTCAGTATTCACTAACGCAAGGGACCTTGTTGATAGTGAGAATACTGTGGACCTGGTTAATAGGCTTGAACAGATTGGTATTAAGAAAGTGGACGTGCTGGAAATCCTGGGAAGCATCAAGATAGATAAGTCCACAGGCCCAGACCAGATATATCCAAGGTTACTATGGGAAGTGAGGAAAGAGATTGCTGCACCTCTCATGATGATCTTTGCATCCTCACTCTCCACGGGAGTAGTACCGGATGATCGGAGGGAGGCCAATGTTGTTCCTCTGTTCAAAAAAAAAAAGGGAACAGGGAAATTCCTGGGAACAACAGACCAGTCAGTCATACATCTATGCTAAGCAAAGTACTGGAAAGGTTTCTGAGAGATAGGATTTATGACTATTTGGAAAAACACAGTTTTATTAAACATGGCTTTGAGAGAGTCAGGCCTCTCAAGCCTAATTGAGTTCTTTGAGGATGTGACGAGACAAGTTGACCAAAGTCAAGCAATGGATGTGGTCTATCTGGATTTCAGTAAGTCATTTGATGAGGTTCCCATGGTAGGCTCATTCGCAAAGTTAGTCTGTATGGGATACAGGGAAATGTGGCTGTCTGGATACAGAATTGGTTGGCCAAAAGACAACAGTGAGAGGTAGTGAATGGAAAGTATTCCGCCTGGAGGTCGGTGACCAGCGGTGTCTCACAGGGTTCTTGATCTTCGGCTCTTTGTAGTTTTTAATAAATGAGTTGGATGAGGAAGTGGAAAGATGGGTTAGTACATTTGCCAATGACAAAGGTCAGTGGTGAAGTAGATAGTGTCGAGGTCTGCTGCAGGCCACAATAAGACATTGACAGGGTGCAGAGCTGGGCTGAGAAGTGGTAGATCGGGTTTAACCTGGATAAATGCAAAGTGATTCATTTTGGAAGGTTGAATTTGATTTCTGAATACAGGCTTAAAGACAGGATTCTTGGCAGTGTTGAGGAACAGGGGGATCTTGGGGTTTACATACATAGATCTCTCAAAGTTGCCACCCATGTTGATAGGGTTGTTAAGAAGGTGTATGGTGTTTTGGTTTTCATTAACAGGGGAATTGGGTTTAAGAGCTGCAAGGTTTTGCTGCAGCTCTATAAAACCCTGGTTAGACCACAATTCGAATATTGTGCCCAGTTCTGGTCGCCTCATTATAGGAAGGGTGCAGAGGAGATTTACCAGAATGCTGTCTGGATTGGTGGGCTTCTCTTATGAAGAGAGATTGAATGAGCTCAGGGCTTTTCACACTGGAGAAAAAGAAAGAAAGAGAGGTGAATTGATAGAGGTGCACAAGGTAATGAGAGGCATAGATAGAGTAGATAGCCAGAGACTTCTCCCCAGGGTAGAAATGGCTGTCATAAGAGTTCACAATTTTAAGGTGATTGAAGGAAGGTATAGGGGAGATGTCAGAGGTAGGTTCTTTACACAGAAAGTGGAGGGTGCATGGAATGCACTGCCAGCAGTGCCAGTAGAGTTAGAGACATTAGGGACATTTAAGCGACGCTGGACAAGCACATGGACGGCAGTAAATTGAGGGGGGTGTTGGTTCAGTTGATCTTAGATTAAAATAAATGCTCGGGACAACATTGTGGGTTGAAGGGCCTGTACTGTGCTATACTGTTCTACTGTTCTATGTCACCCCTCAATCTCCTATCAGCCTCCCCAACCTATTTCATAACACAGACCAACCATCCCAGCAACATCTTGGCAATTTTTTTCTGAACCCTTTCCAGTTTAGTAATAACATTCTTAGAACAGAACAACCAGAACTGCATTCCGTACCGCCAAAAAGGCTTCAAAGTCTTGTACAATCCCAACATGATATCCCAACTCTTAAATTCAAAATTCTGAGCAATGAGCGCAAGCATGCAAAACACCTTATTCACCATCTTGTCTACCTGTGACACAAATTTCAAAGAATTATGTACCTGAACACATAGGTGCGTTTGTTCTACAACATCCAGGGTCCTACCATTAATTATAAATCCAGCCCTTGTTTGTTTTACCAAAATGCAATACATCACATTTATCCGATCCATCTGCCACTCCTCAGCCCATTGATCCAATTGATCAAGATCCCTTTGTAACATTAAATAACGTATCCAAAGAGATTGACTCAGTATTTGACGTTAGGTCAGTATCCAATACAAACTGAAACTCCATCAACAGTTGTGATAAAACATGTCCAAACAAGCTGATTTGATATCTAGCTTTCCTTGATTAATAAAGCCTTTCACCATTCTTACATATTGTCTTAAACCTAATCAATGACACTTTGAGAAGTAAAATAATTGAATGTATATTTGCAAATCTAAAGCAAATTCGTAGTAGGATTGTAGATTCAGACAATTTTGCTTACTCCATTTGCACTTAATGCAGCTAATTGTGTAGCCTTTTCACAACTCAGCTTGGGGGAATGAACTAAATTCAATATTTTCTCAAATTACTCTCCAATAAATCTTCACTTTTTCAATTTAGGTGAACTTATCTTTAAATTCTATCAAACACTTGCCCAATGTAAATTTTTAGTCATTTATATTCATTGGTGTAAATTGAATTATGTTCTATTTACCATCAAAATAACAATTACCTGCAGAAATTCTCTAACATTGGAACCCAAAACACGTAGGATTGTATCATAGCCAGATTCTTGGCAGAATTCAAAAAACATCTTTCCAAACATCTGCAGAATTTCTCCAGCATTGATTTCTGTGAAGAATTGATCACAAAACAGAAAACATTTTCATCAGACCTTATTTCAGATATCTCAATTTAACAATGCACAAACTTAAACATGCTCAAAGGTGGTTCTGCACCAGTTTATTCACAAATCAAAAAATGTACCTTATGGAAATAAAGCCAAAACTTCAAAAGTCAACAGTAAATATTTGGAGTTATATCAAAACTTTAAAAAGTTTAGGAGGCAGATTGTAATGTAAAAACTTCAAGGTGTCTATAAGATACTTGTAATGACCATTTCAAATCTCAATAAATGCTTCTTCCTTACAAATTTATTTCAATTTTGAAGTCACATGTTTATAATAAAATGTGTTAAAGTTTTAGAATTAGTTTTCAAAAATATAGAGGTAAATGTATTTTGGTTAGTTCTGGGAAACTTCTATTTAAAAAAGGTTTAGAACATCATTTAGAACAGTGGCCATAAATTTTCAAAAATGCATGCAATCCAGTAAAAGTCTTTAAGTGGACATCTGTGATCTTAATAGATGGAATGCTTACGCCATTGAGTTTTTAAACAGAGAGATCACAGACCAAAGGCCATTAGTTTAGTTGTTAACTTCAGTTCAGAAGAATCAAGGATTCAGTGGAGAGAAAAGTTTACTCCCAACAGGAGAATCTAGTTTTTAAGCCCAAAACAGAAAATTTATCCTAGATCAAAAAAGGTTTAGATTTATGACTTCTCCAAGTAATTAGAATTTGTCTCGAAGATTAAAGTTGTCAGAAAGTGAAATAGGCCAGCAGCTCAAATAGGACTGCTGAAAAAGTGCTGGAGGAACTCAACAGGTCTGGCAGGTTTGGAGAGAGAAAAACAGAGTTAACATTTCAACATTAACTTAACTTTTCAAGGAATTCAATGTGATGGTATATTTTGCATTTGCCTAGATGGTGCAGCTCCAACAATCTTCAAGAAGCTAGCCACCTTCCAGGATAAAACAGTGCTCAACTGGCACCCAATCGAACACCTTCAACATCCAATCAATCCATTGCACAGTGGCAGCAGTGTGTACCAACTAAAAGATAAACTGAAACCATTCACCAAGGCTCCTTAGACAGCATCCTCCAAACTTGCGATCTCTACCACAAGGGCAACAGGTGCATGGGAACAGCACCATCTACAAGCTGCCTGAGAAAGCCTTACACAAATGCTACAGGATATGCAGGGGAGCATTGTTCAGAAGAATTAAAGGACATCCTTTCTTAGTGTCAATGGATCGATATAAATAAGGTGATAACATTCGCTCACTTGTGGAATGGGTGGAGCTATTTCCTTTTGACCTCGAGAGCTGAAAGCTGCG
This sequence comes from Chiloscyllium plagiosum, assembly GCF_004010195.1. Classification (NCBI taxonomy): domain Eukaryota; kingdom Metazoa; phylum Chordata; class Chondrichthyes; order Orectolobiformes; family Hemiscylliidae; genus Chiloscyllium; species Chiloscyllium plagiosum. Next base: position 68,509,224 of record NC_057728.1, on the reverse strand, counting down.
CATATTTCACAGTTGGATGTTGGATAACTGAATTTCTATTTTGTATTGAAGACTCTTAACAAAACTCCTACTCAATAGAAAAAGAACTTGTAATTTAATAAACTGTTATGAATTTACTGAGCATTTTGGGAATCTAAGATGATTTTAATAAAAAGCCATTTTTATTAGGACAATGATGTTAGCTTAGAGAGGTTACCTCATGACCTTTCCGCACATAGTTTCAACCAGTCTCTCGTTATGATGTTCTGCTAAAAGGGAAGCTTATCTAGCTAAAGGCATTTGGCCATATGGCCTGGCTTAATCAGGGCTTACCAATTTGATGTGCACATTGCTTAATTAATCAGGCATACACTGACCTTTTAATGAGTTGCTCTTCCCCTGCAAGCTTTTGCCATTTAATTGCTGCTTATCTGATTAAAGACAGGAGGCATTTTTGTAATTTTAATACCAAATTCTGAATAAAGACAGCTTGTTTGTTGCAATAAGGGGAGAAGCCTGAGAGAGCTCTTAGGGGTAACAGCTGGTGCTGCTGTTCTGCTAAAGGTTTTAGAACCTTAGATACCTACAAGCCAGGCATGAGCTATGTTATAGTGTAACATTGGTGCCATTGGTAAATAAAGCTATTACTTTAAACTAAACTGTCTGTTTCATATTCCAGACGACAGAGTACGATCTCCAGGACTTACAGGTTGCGTCCAGGGATTCCCTGAGCTGTCTCAAATAGGTACTTTAACAATTTGGCGCTGCGAACAGGATTCCAACAAGCGATATGTAGGAGTGAAACTGGAAAAAAAAAAGGAGCTTCCTCTCAAAAAGTCGGACTCGAGACCAATGGGCCCACAAGGTAAGATTGTACCTTTGTTGCTCTCTGTCTGCCACTTCCCCCATTTCACTCTCACACACCCTGACAGAACCCCGAATGAGATCATTTAAATAGGCACTGAAAATAGAGACTTTTGTGAAGGTAAGAGACAATAGTTTTACAAAGTTTTACGAAGGTATACAATAAATATTGGTGCGACCCTAGAGAAGACAGAAGGCAAATGTCACTTAGTGAGTATGTATCCTAATTATGAGAAACAATTAAGGGGAATATCAGGTGCAGCTCCCAAACAGAATAAAGGACTGGCCTCTGGAAGACACACATGATCTAAATCTAGATATGAAAGTTGAACAAGAGATATGGAAACAAGGTTGTGGGAGTAAAAAGGAAGAAGCCATCTCAGTGTGGAAAAATCCATGCAATCATGGAGACAAAACTGTATTAAAAGGGGGATCAGTCCATTAACTGAGGAAGGATTTGAATTAGATCGGACAGAACTAAAACGCAAATGTGACGCGCATGATTTAGAAACAGAATTGGGATTGGCTAGAGAAAAAAAAACAAAAATAAAGAAGGCAGAGAACCACAACCTAATCTGAAATTTCAGGGGCCTCAAAGAAAAGGGCAACCAGTAAATAAAAATCAGACTGCAGCCGCACAGGGCCAGGTAGGCAACAAGGACAACTCCTTCATCCCCACCTATCCCAAAGACCCATTATTAGAGGACAATGATTCTCCTGGAAGCGAGGAATTTGAATTGGATTTGGAGGATGTGGGATGTGGGAGAAATAATGTTACTTCTGCAATTCCATTTACTTATACAAAGTAAATGAACTCACATCAGTGTGTAATTGTTTTAGCCAAGAGCTGAGTCAACAAGAATGGAAACTTTGTGGAGGAAATATATAATTGATTTTGTATTAGCTAAAATTGTATGCCAGCATGAAACGTGATTGCAAAACAATGGTAGATATTATGAGCAAATAGATAAGATGTGGTGAGGGGATGAAGTTAAGCTAGTTACGCCTGTATAAACAGTCCTATAAACATCTGTTTCCCACTTTTACAGAGACACAGGAACAAACCGCAATTAAAGAGGTCATAGGGATCAGAATGGCCTCAGGAGAGGCCCAGATGGAGAGAGTAGATACTGATGAAGAAAGAAGATGCCTAACAATGACCTGCAGTGGGATGGGGTCAAGCAGCCTTGTCAGGCCAGAAATAAGCATTTTGTCACAGACAAGGCCGGATAAGGCAGGAGTAATGGGGCCAGTCTTAGGGAAGTGGAGGATGTAAACAGGGGAGGAGGCAATGTAAAACAAAAGAAACCAAATTATATAAATATTGTGTATGAATTGAATTTGGTGTGTATGACCTCTGCCTTATAGGCACTGGACATCACACCCACTCGCAAGTGTAAAAATAAACGACACTACTGATTCAGATTTTGTCTCGGACTGCAATTATTGAAGTGTGTGAGAGCTTTGTTTCTCTCAGAAGAGGAGATTTTTATTATGTCCTTCTCTTTCCCCCCCGCCCATTAACCCTCTTCCGGTTCCCCAACAGGACTTCCTCGAAATCTACCCGTAATACGATCAAAGCAAGTGCTATGAAACAAAATCACCTGAACACCCCCCTTCCTATTCGGAGGACGAACGTGCCTTTTTTCCTCATTTGCCTCTCCCGTCCAGCATAATGAAAATTTGGATGATCAAGGTTACCATAATCCCATTGCCACCCACACTTGGGATCAACTCAGGTTAAGACATGAAGGGAACCCTGAGAAGGCACCTTTGAGTGCCACAGCACAACCACAAACGAGTCCTGAAGACATTGATAAATTACAATCAAAGTTTAGGGACCTTAATGTTCGTCCTTGCACTCACCCTGACATGAAATGGCTAAGGGGAAATTTCCAGATGAGAAAAGTCCTTAACCCACTTGCCCAGAATCAGGAACAAAATGCATTTCTTAACCTTTATCAACCCTGGAAGCCTCATGAACACTTTAGTGTCATCAAGACTCTAGACTATGGAAAGAATCCCAAAGGATTCGATAATTATATTAAATAGGACTAGGACCATTTACAATGTGGCCTCAAGACTTACTTAACCTCACCGCATGCGCTCTTTCACCTAAAAAATGGACTGAGTCCTTAGACATTTTAGAATGTAATAATCACACCCAACTCGTGCTTATGCATCCAGGTGAACATCTGGTCAAGAGAGTGTACTGCTGGAAAAACACAGCAGGTCAGGCAGCATCCAAGGAGCAGGAAAATCAATGTTTCGGGTAAACGTCCTTCATCATGAATGAGGCTGGGAGCTTCAGAGCATCTTTCCACCCCCAAGGCTCCCAGCTTCATTCCTGATGAAGCACTTTAGCCCAAAACATCAATTGCCCTGCTCCTCAGATGCTGCCTGACCTGCTGTGTTTTTCCAGCTGCACACTTGACTGTAATCTCGAGCATCTGCAGTCCTCACTTTCATCTTATTACCTGCCTCCGTCAAGCAGTGTGCTGTGTAATCAACATAAGGTCCTCACATGGACACCTCACTCAGGCGAAGGAGCAGAGGATTTCCTTGTCTGCTTTAAGGACTGGTGCTTACTCTGGTGATGCTCCGTACCCACAAGAACAATCATCCCAATGTAATGCCTTATGTATGACAGTCCTACCTGATCAGGTACAGAAAGCTATTAAAGCCCATGATATGCACTGGCAAGATGCCAATTTTGAACAATTCAGTCAAGTAGTATGTTACTTCTAGGAACCATAGGACCCCCGACAGTAAGGCCTCAACAGTTAAGGCCAAGATTGAATTTGCCCAAACTGCAAGGGCTAGACCTAAAACCAGAACTCCAAATAGACCTTTCCATACACAAGGCCAGCTAGGCTATTGAATGGACCCCTCATACTGTCGTCCAGTGTGGCGAGACAATAGGATTGGTACCACATATCAACAACATCCCTATAGACCTTGGCATCCTCCTATGTACCCTCCCTAACAATCTATGATGCCCCTTACTATTTCTCTCCGCCTCTCCCACCCCCTAGGGCCCCCAAACAACCAGACATTTGCTTCAACTGTAATCAACTAGAACACTGGTCCAAGAACTGCCCTTTCCCAAGGCAGCCCCCGACGATCACCAGAATGCAAGAAACCAGCAATGTTCTGATCTCCCTTCCCAGGGACCCCAGCAGGTTGCCCCTTTTCCTACACAGAAACCGTTCCAAACCGGACTCCCTGACGTAGGTCATCATCCTCCCTTGGTTACCGCTAGACCGGAGGATGAATCTATGCTAACCCTCAACGTTAATGGTCATGATATTAAATTCATGGTCGACACGGGAGCCACTGTTTCATCGCTTCCCGCTAATAAAACATAGAACAGAGAACAATACAGCGCAGAACAGACCCTTCGGCCATCGATGTTGCGCCGACCTGTGAACTATTCTCAGCTCATCCCCCTACACAATCCGAAAATCATCCATGTGCTTATCTAAGGATTGTTTAAATCTCCCTAACGTGGCGGAGTTGACTACATTGGCAGGTAGGGCATTCCATGCCCTTACCACTCAGAGAAGAACCTGCCTCTGACATCTGTCTTAAATCTATCACCCCTCAATTTGTAGATATGCCCTCTCGTACAAGCTGACATCATCATCCTCAGAAAAAGTCTCTGTCTACCCTATCGAATCCTCTGATCATCTTGCATGTCTCTATCAAATCCCCCCTTAGCCGCCTTCTTTCCAATGAGAACAGACCTAAGTCTCTCAGCCTTTCCTCATAAGACCTTCCCTCCAGACCAGGCAACATCCTGGTAATTAATCTTCTAAGCACCTTTGACTTTCAAATCTCAGACAATGTTGAAGCTCTACAAGGTTTTGGTGGTTGCTCTAGTTGTTATGCATACACTATCCCTCAAGTGGTGTGGAAAAATTGTATCTCGCTCGCTTTTCGCTTTGTTGTTACTGATAGGTTAGATATCCCCCTACTCACCAGAGATCTCCTCTGTTCTCTACGTATTACTATTGAATGTCACGATGAAGGTATCCTAATTCAGGATCCATTTTGTTCAACTCGTCAACACAAATACAAAGCCACATCAATGGTGGTCTCTTGATTTGGATCCTCGCTCTTTTAATCTGACTTTACATAATGTCCCTCACCCTCCGCCAAGTTACTTTAGCTTATGACCCCTCCAGGACGGATCACAGCCTTGAACAATACTTTGATCCCTTGCTGGGCACTACTAAACATGCTTGGGTGACTGGTGAGATCACTTCACCTGCTAGCGGTGCCCTCCTAGTGTCGGTTCGTCATATTTGGAAAGCTGGCCTTCTTATTTTCCCTCACGTCACCACTCACATGAATCCAGAACACCAAGCCAAAGAACTAGGCTTTGTCGCTAAGATTCTTTTGAACAAGCTGATCAAACCTCCCATAATATTCAGATGCTTGTCAAGGTTCGATCTTACTTTACGGTCAGCCTTATTCAATTCACAGCATCCTTAATCATCACGCCCACTGCCACCCGTGGGACGTAGTATACCCAGAAGTCTGGACAGCCTCTAAAACAGAAGTGGGCCTTGCTAGAACTCCGGGCGAAAGTGAGGACTGCAGATTAGAATCGAGAAGGTGGTGCTGGAAAAGCACAACACCTCAGGCAGCATGCAAGGAGCAGGAGAATCGATGTTTAGGGCAAAAGCCCTTCATCAGGAATGAGGCTGCGAGTTTCAGGGGTGGAAGGTAACAGAGTTGCTAGGTTGCTAGAATCACATCTATCTAGGTTTCTTGTGAAACCTAATTCCACTCTCCCCTCTATACCCCAATACCCCCTGAAGCCAGAAGCTGAAGCTGGTGTTCAACCTGTTATTAATGCTCTCTTATAGCAAGGCATCTTAGTCCCAAGCCATTCTCCTGTCAATATACCAATTTTTCCCATTCCTAAACTTGGACGTCCTGAATGGCGACTTGTTCAAGATCTTAGAGAAGTGAATAAAATCGTTAAGCCCCTTCACCCTCTTGTTGCCAATCAGGCTACTATTCTCAGCCAAGTCCCAGCTAATGCCAAGCTTTTTACTACTGTTGATCTCTAACATGCATTTTTTTGCATCTACTTAGCCAGTTTTTTTTGCCTTCACTTTTCAGGGCTATTAATATATGTGGACCCACCTACCTCAAAGGTTTGTTTGCTCACCCACACTTTTTCAAAGACTTTTCACACCCAACTTGAATCACTTGAATTGCCTGGAGGCTGTACCCTAGTTCAATATGTCGATGACCTCCTTCTCACTAGCCCTGATGAATCTTCCAATCACACGGACTTCACTACCTTAGTGAACCATCTCCATCAATGAGGCTATGTTATACCCCCCAGTGAGGTTAAGGCAAATCAGAAAGCAGTCGAGTTCCTAGGTACTCTCACCTCTGAATCTGATCGACGCTTGATACATGAACATATTGCTCCTATTCTTTGTACTGCTCCTCCAACCACTCCCAAACAGATGAGGTCGTTTCCAGGTCTTGTCAATTATTGCTGACAATGACTCCCAATTGTGCTCTAACTCAAATTATCTTCCTTGTCCTCATCTAATGCCCCTCAACAGTATGATCGCACCCCTGAACAACTACAAGCCTTTATGGAGCTTAAAACTATCCTCTCTTCAGCTCCTGCATTTGGCCGACTTTTATATGACCACCACTTCCACCTCTATGTTGCCATCCTTGAAAAATGGGCTACAGTTGTTTTCACCCAACAACATGATTCATCATGACTGCCTGTTGCCTATTATTCCACTAAACTTGACCCTATTGCTCAAGGTATGCCTTTATGTACCCAGATTCTCCCAGCCATCCATACCATGGTATTGGCTGCCTCTAATATAACTTAACACCAAACCGTGGAAGTCTGTACTTCCCATTCTGCGGTGTCTTTGCTTACCTCTAAACGTACTCGACACCTCACTGCGGGCCACCTTAGTCACGGTCATTATAAATGACCTTGTTACTAGGCCACGCCCTGATCTTATAGATCAGACTGTTGTTAACCCAGATTTCACACTTTTTGTTGATGGCTGCTCTTCTCTCTTTCCAGAAGACAAACATGTCAGGATATGCGATTATCACTGTCTCAAACAATAGAAGCTTATACCATCAATCCACCCTGTAAGAGCAGGGAGCAAGTTGAGCTCTTTGTTCTTACCCATGCCTGCATACTTGCTGAAGGGAAGTCAGCTAATATCTACACTTGGTAAAAACAATGACTGCAGATGCTGGAAACCAGATTCTGGATTAGTGGTGCTGGAAGAGCACAGCAGTTCAGGCAGCATCCAAGAAGCAGCGAAATCGACGTTTCGGGCAAAAGCCCTTCATCAGGAATAAAGGCAGTGAGCCTGAAGCGTGGAGAGATAAGCTAGAGGAGAGTGGGGGTGGGGAGAGAGTGGCATAGAGTACAATAGGTCAGTGGGGAAGGAGATGAAGGTGATAGGTCAGGGAGGAGAGGGGGGAGTGGATAGGTGGAAAAGGAGCTGGGCAGGTCGGACAAGTCCGGACAGGTCAGGGATCGAGTTGCTGGAGGTTAGAAGCTAGGATGAGGTGGGGGAAGGGGAAATGAGGAAACTGTTAAAATCCACATTGATGCCCTGGGGTTGAAGTGTTCCGAGGCAGAAGATGAGGCGTTCTTCCTCCAGGCATCTGGTGGTGAGGGAGTGGCGGTGAAGGAGGCCCAGGACCTCCATATCCTCGGCAGAGTGGGAGGGGGAGTTGAAATGTTGAGCCACGGGGCGATTTGGTTGATTGGTGCGGGTGTCCCGGAGATGTTCCCTAAAGCGCTCTGCTAGGAGGCGTCCAGTCTCCCCAATGTAGAGGAGACCGCATCGGGAGCAACGGATACAATAGATGATATTAGTGGATGTGCAAGTAAAACTTTGATGGATGTGGAAGGCTCCTTTAGGGCCTTAGATGGAGGTGAGGGAGGAGGTGTGGGCACAGGTTTTACAGTTCCTGCGGTGACAGGGGAAAGTGACAGGATGGGAGGGTGGGTCGTAGGGGAGCGTGGACCTGACCAGGTAGTCACGGAGGGAACGGTCTTTGCGGAAGGCGGAGAGGGGTGGGGAGGGAAATATATCCCTGGTGGTGGGGTCTGTTTGGAGGTGGCGGAAATGTCGGCGGATGATTTGGTTTATGCAAAGGTTGGTAGGGTGGAAGGTGAGCACCAGGGGAGTTCTGTCCTTGTTGCGGTTGGAGGGGTTGGGTCTGAGGGCGGAGGTGCGGGATATGGA